>NC_069499.1:1078797920-1079097920 GCF_027579735.1 Bombina bombina | reverse complement strand
ACTCTAAATACCGGAGTTAGAAAAATCCCATTGAAAAGATAGGATACGCAATTGACGTAAGGGGATCTGCGGTATGGAAAAGTCGCGGCTGAAAAGTGAGCGTTAGACCCTTTTTTGAGTGACTCCAAATACCGGAGGTAGCCTAAAACCAGCGTTAGGAGCCTCTAACGCTGGTTTTCACAGCTACCGCCAAACTCTAAATCTAGGCCTAGGTTTCTCACTGAAATTATTTACAAACAGCTTGTGCAATTATGGCATAAATGGTTGTAAATTTTTCTCTGGGATCCCCTTTGTTCAGAAATAGCAGAAATATATGGCTTTGGAGTTGCTTTTTAGTAATTGGAAGGCCGCAAAATGCCATTGCGCACCACACGTGTATTATGCCCAGCAGTGAAGGGATTAATTAGGGAGCATGTAGGGAGCTTTTTGGGGTAATTTTAGCTTTAGTGTAATGTAGTAGACAACCCAAAGTATTGATCTAGGCCCATTTTGGTATATTTCATACCACCATTTCACCGCCAAATGCGATAAAATAAAAAAAAAACGTTACATTTTTCCAAATTTTAGGTTTCTCACTGAAATCATTTACAAACAGCTTGTGTAATTATGGCACAAATGGTTGTAAATGCTTCTCTGGGATCCCCTTTGTTCAGAAATAGCAGACATATATGGCTTTGGCATTGCTTTTTGGTATTTAGAAGGCCGCTAAACGCCGCTGCGCATCACACGTGTATTATGGCTAGCAGTGAAGGGGTTAATTAGGTAGCTTGTAGGGTTAATTTTAGCTTTAGTGTAGAGATCAGCCTCCCACCTGACACATCACCCCCTCCAGATCCCTCCCAAACAGCTCTCTTACCTCCCCCATCCCACAATTGTCCCCACCATCTTAAGTACTGGCAGAAAGTCTGCCAGTACTAAAATAAAAGGCATCCTTTTTTTCTTTTTTTTTCCCTTTGCATATTAACATATGCTGCTGTGTAGGATCCCCCCTTAGCCCCCAAACCTCCCTGCTCCCCCCCCAAACAGCCATATTGGGTACTGGCAGCTGTCTGCCAGTACCCAGTTTACAATATATAGTCTCTTTTTTATTTGTTATTTTATTTTTTTCTGTAGTGTAGATGTAGTGTAGCTCAAGACCAACCCCCACCCCCTCCCAGATCCCTTAGATTACTTTTATGGGGCATTTCTTCCCCCCCTTCCTCCCACTTATATACTCGATAATTTTCTGTAGTGTAGCGGTTCCCACCCGCTCCGTTCCCGTGCACGCACTCGCCCACCGCCCCCCGACTGTCCCGCCCCCCTCTGTGTCTTAGAACCCATCAATGGCCTCCCACTGCAGCTCCCACCAACGAATGCGGCCATCGATGTCCGGTGTAGAGAGGGCCACAGAGTGGCTCTCTCTGCACCGGAGGGGTACAAATTGTTATTGCAGGATGCCTCGATATTGAGGCATCCTGCAATAACCGGAAAGCAGCTGGAAGTGATCAGGATCGGTTCCAGCTGCTTTCCAAACCGAGGACGTACGCCATACATCCTCAGGCGTTAACTATATTTTTTCTGAGGACGTATGGCGTAGGTCCTCGGTCATTAAGGGGTTAAACACCTAACCCTACTCAAATAATTTAAATCTACACTAAAAAATTACTAAGTTACCAAAAAAAACAACTAAGTTACAAAAAATAACAAACAGTTACACAAAAAAATAAACACTAAGTTACAAAAAATAAAAAACAAATTATCAAAGATTTAAACTGATTACACCTAATCTAAGGGCCCTATGAAAATAAAAAAGCAGCCCCCAAAATAAAAAAAACCTAACCTACAATAAACTACAAATAGCCCTTAAAAGGGCCTTTTGCAGGGCATTGCCCCCCAAAAAATCAGCTCTTTTATCTGTAAAAACAAATACAAATACCCCCCAACAGTAAAACCCACCACCCACACAATCAACCCCCCAAATAAAAAACTAACTAAAAAAACTAAGCTCCCCATTGCCCTGAAAAGGGCATTTGGATGGGCATTGCCCTTAAAGGGGCATTTAGCTCTATTGCAGCCCAAACCCTAATCTAAAACTAAAACCCACCCAATACACCCTTAAAAAAATCCTAACACTAACCCCTGAAGATCAACTTACAGTTTTGAAGATCCAACATCCATCCTCCAAAAAGCTGGCAAAAGTCTTCATCCAAGGAATTAAGGTTAAAGGAATTAAGGTTGAAAAAATCCTATTGGCTGTTGCAATCAGCCAATAGGATTGAGCTTTCATCCTATTGGCTTCGATGAGGACTTCGGCCTCTTGGATGAAGACTTCTCCCAGCTTCGTTGAGGACTTCTGCTGGCTTCTTGGCGGATGGATGTCAGATCTTTAAAACTGTAGGTCGATCTTCAGGGGTTAGTGTTAGGATTTTTTAAGGGTGTATTGGGTGAGTTTTAGTTTTAGATTAGGGTTTGGGCTGCAATAGAGCTAAATGCCCTTTTAAGGGCAATGCCCATCCAAATGCCCTTTTCAGGGCAATGGGGAGCTTAGGTTTTTTAAGTTAGTTTTATTATTTTGGGGGTTGATTGTGTGGGTGGTGGGTTTTACTGTTGGGGGGTTGTTTGTATTTTTTATTTACAGGTAAAAGAGTTGATTTCTTTGGGGCAATGCCCCGCAAAAGGCCCTTTTAAGTGCTATTTTATAGTTTATTGTAGGTTAGGGTTTTTTTTTATTTTGGGGGGGCTTTTTTATTTTCATAGGGCCCTTAGATTAGGTGTAATTAGTTTAAATCTTTGATAATTTATTTTTTATTTTTTGTAACTTAGTGTTTATTTATTTTTTTGTAACTTAGTGTTTGTTATTTTTTGTAACTTAGTTGTTAGTTTTTTGTAACTTAGTAGTTTTTTAGTGTAGATTTAAATTATTTGAGTAGGGTTAGGTTTTTTTAAATATATAATATAGTTAATTTAATTTGTAGTTTAATGTAATTTTAGTATAAAAGTTAGTATAGATTACTTATTAGTTTACTATAGTTTAATGTAATTTTATTATAATAGGTTAGATTAATTAGTAATTTAATATAGTTTAATGTAATTTTATTATAATAGGGTAGGTTAATTAATAGTTTAATATAGTTTAATTTAATTTTAAAGGTAAGTTAAAAATGTATTATAAGATAGGGATGAGTTAATATTTAATATAAAGTTAGCGGGTTGTGAGGTTTAGGGGTTATTAGTTTAATTTAGTTTATGGCGATGTGGGGGGCTGGCGGTTTAGGGGTTAATAACTTTATGTAGGTGGCGGCGGTGTAGGGGTGGCAGATTAGGGGTTAATAACATAATGTAGGTGGCGGTCGTGTAGGGGGCAGCAGATTAGGGGTTAATAACATAATTAGGTGGCGGTGGTGTAGGGGGAAGCAGATTAAGGGTTGAAATGCTACTCACAAACAAGTTGGCACTACAGACTAGTGTATGCGAGCAGGCTGGCCTTTAACAGCAGCCAGTACGCTGACAGGAGTCCGCGGAGAAGCCGGGAAAGGGCTATACCAGGTAGCCGCAAAGTGGAGGATGTCTCGGTGTAAAGCGTCTTCCGGTATAGAAAAATATACCAACATGTACATCTATACATTAGGCTATAGTTCATTATTCTGGTCAATCCGATTCAGTTATATATACACTATTTAATATATATTAGGATCACAGTATGCACCTCCTATTAACACACTTCCAAATATTTTATGACACATTCTACTTTCATCGTCTCACATATAAGTGTCAATACCCCAACATATTTCTTTCACTTTACTAATTCATACTACCATACTTTTTTACAAGACCACAATCAATATTTTTTAAATATTGTAATTATATATTTTTTTCCTACATTTTCACATTTCATCACTCATTGGGGACATTATTCTTAGTATATATTTACATGCCCAACTAGTTTGCTTTTTATTCCAACTTTTTTGGAACATATTTTTATTTTTATTTTTTTCTAATACACACAACGCCATGTATATTTATGATACGGTATTTGTATACATTCGTATACAATTTTTTATTCCTTACAACCTCTGTATTTGTATACATTCGTATACACTTTTTATTCCTCACAACCTCTTTTTTCATGATAGCATTCTCAGTGGTCCATTTGTCTATTTGATTATTTAGCGACTAGACAATATGCTTCATTTATTTACATTAATTTTTCAGATATACAATATCTTTTATTTGCATACATCAAGGTTTTAGACATACTAACATTTTGCTTTTTTAAAATGATTTGAGGTTTTAGGACTTTTTTTGCTACTCATATTTTATGTCTCGGGTAGATTATTTCATTACTTTTATAATGTATTAAGTATTTTATACGTCTGCAGACGATTACTAGTCTCTCGTAATTTTTAACTCCGGCAGATTTTACACATTTATCATGTCTCTTTGCAATTTGCAGACAACTTGTCAGTTGTTTTTCTTTTTTGTGTACAGGGATTTTTTGTCTTTCATCCGTCTCTTTTCTTTTATTTATTCCTCCTAACATTCAGACTTTTATATGTTTTAAATTATGGTACTTGTTTATTCATTTATTCCTCCCAATATTAAGACTCTCATATGTCTCAAATTAGGTTACATGTTTTGAATTGTAACAATTACGCCGTTACTTGTGATTCTCATTATGCAAGCAGATGTGTTGTTAGTTTTGTGTCGGAAGTTCCGACCAATCCTGTTTTATCTGTTGTTTTAAAAGCTCCTATGGAGTTTTAACCATATACATTACCTGATGAAACGGCCAAGAGCTTCAAGGCCGAGAAACGGGTTGTAGTACTCAAATAAATATTCTCTTTTAATACAACACATCTGATCCTGTCTGTGTGATCCTGTCTGTGATATCAGTTTTTACAGCTTTGGCGTATTTACCTGGACTCAATACTAATTACTCTTATATGCCGAGTTTGCTCCTATACCTCTAAACAGCTGATTGGTGCTGCTACCTGTTGGGCATACTATCAGACCTTCACACGCTGATTGAACTGGAAGACGCTTTACACCGAGACATCCTCCACTGTAGTCTGTAGTGCCAACTTGTTTGTGAGTAGCATTTCCACCCTTCTTGATCCATTTGGGTTTTTATCCTGTATTTGCGATATTACACCATGAGGCGCTCCCTTTCTTTTTGTCTCCATTTCTAGATTACCTGACTGACCATCGGTGCCGAAGAGGGGCTGCCTAAACCCCAATTTTAAAAAAAACCTTTTTTTTCTGAACCCTTCCTTGAATTGTTTGTCATTCATGTGGTTACTCCAAACCAATGACTTTCTTTTTTACACACTTTTTCTGGACTCTGCGTTTTTTGCACTTTTTTTATTTTACATATATTTATATATTTATTTATTTTATTTATATATTTTTATTCTCAATTTTTATTTCTTTTTTACCTTTTTATTTCGTGAGAAATTATTATTTGTGAATATCACAGTTTAACCATTTATATGTATTTAAGCATATGTATTATCTATTAGATCATCACATTGGGTTTATTATATTTGTTTAAATATTACTATTTTAATATTATCAATTAATTTTCTATACCTAGTACACCTCTAGGGAGACTACTCATCTCTTCAAATATTATTAACTGAACTTCTATACCTAGTTTACCTGCAGGGAAATTATACCGGTTTTTGCACAAATTGCACATTTATTTTCAATCACACACAATCTCATACCTATTCAGGAATATCATTTTAGTTTTTTTATTCTTCTTAACTAGTGTTCGATTATCCAAACCTAGTTGTATTAGATTTTGTTGTTTAGCACATCTCCCCCTTTTTTTTCCGCTGACTGTGTACACACTCACACATTGTTTCTACACTTTTTATTACTCTTTATAGCGCATCCTATTGTATGCCTAGGTTCATACGACTACAATACTTTTTTTTGTTAAATATGAAGAACGTATTCAGGTCCGCAGCAGCAATGTTAGGCGATGTCAGGCAAGCGTATTGGTGCCGGTGAATGCAGCACAGTTGATGGGTTCATAAATAGGCCCCTAAGCCCCAGTGTAGCTGGATTATCACTTGGAAACCTGTTTAGTGGAAAAAATACTGAACCCTGAGTGTAGGTTACTATTGATGGAGAGCTGTGGATGGATGCAGTCTTCATATACTGCACTTTATAGAGTACAACATTTTGTGAGTATATCTCTTTTTTGTTTGTTTGATTTAAAGTTGTTCCTTTATTACAGAGACACTGTGCCACTGTAGTGCATTATTCCTATTTTTGTGATTCTACAGTATGTGGAGGATTGTTGTTTCTTTGATGAAGTGCTGCTTATGGCTTTTGAGACTGTTTGGAACTTTTCTTTATCTGAAGATTTATTGTCTGGTACCTAATCTTAAAAATTAACCATGAACAGATTCTTATTTTATTGTAGTTTCTATAAAGTGTTTCACTTTTTGTTTTTCTCTCAGACAGGTTAACCAAAGAAAACCTTCATTAAATTCATCTCCCCATCCCGTACATCCAATTTACTGTATGTGTGACAAAGCTTTTATAATCACTACAATTATGCATTCTGTCTCCCTTATGTGGCAACCTCAGTGCATCCTTCTGTGTTGCTGGATTTTGGTGTCAGTATACATTAATATACATGCTTATGCAAACTGGGAAAGGCTACAGTCTCTTCTCTCTCATTCAAAGTCGCCTTCACTGTTTGTAAATCAGGGATTTCATTAGGCATGCAGAATAATTTTATATGCTCTCATTTATATTCTTCTGAGCTGTTCATTATTTGTTAATCTCTTCTCTTCTTTCAGCCACTCAATATTAATGGTTTTGTTGGATCGACTATTTCGATATTATCAAAATATTAAGGTATCTGGTACAATGGTCAGTTGCCAAAAAATTAACAATTTGAAGTTCAAAATCACAACTGTGGTTTGGCTAGTTATTATGAATGGGAGGGATGAGTCAAAATCATAAAAAAGTGTGAAAAAAAGGGTGAAAAAAGTAAAAGATACAAACCAATCTCTAAACCTTGTAGTTGTATGTATATTATCTTTTATACATAAGTGTTGTGGTGCAAAAGTGGCTTCTTTATTTTAAATAGGGATATCAGTTCATTTTTACACTTTTTTTTTTTTTTTTAATAAAGTTTTTATTATTTTTAAACAGCATAAACAACAAGAGTAGTAGTGACAACATTTCACACAGACAGTGAGTAATAACAGATAATGGGTTACATCTCATATTCCTTCATTAGGGAGTCCATTAGCTGGAAATTAAGCAAAACTGTCCATACAACATTTCGAAGGATGAGAGGAGCTAATGTCCAGAGTTATTTAGAGTTCTTCTAGGGGGCTCCACATAAAAAAAGAGAGGAACCCTTTGGCATTACTCATGATAAGACAGAACTTGCAACAGTAAATAAACATTCTCAATACAAACTTCTTGATTGTCAATAAGCTCAAATCTTATGTAATCATGAATATTACAGAAACCATAAAGGATAAGATAAGCTATCAGAAATAAATGTGGATACTTTGTTCACATCAGTAAAAACGTTATACCATCGAGAAAGTAAACACTGAGAGCAGTGAGAGAGGACGGATGGATCAAAACGCCCCCGTCGGAGGACTTTTGTCATAAAAATAAAATAAAAAATAAAAAATAAAAAAAAAGGGGGGAAGGGGATGGGGGATGAGGGGAGAGCAGGGTAGAGAGAGACACTGAATGGGATGGTAAGCATTGGGAAAGAGATACTACTACTTCAAGACGCATAATCCATCCCGAGGGGGAGAGTAGGTGTTGGCGCCTACGCAGATTCACTCAGGTCCATAGTTCCAGATCGTAATTTGCAGATCCTCTGAGCCATGGATATGGGACACATAGGATTCCATTGTTTTAACAAAGTCTAAGATTTCAACTACTTGCAACCAGGAGGGTACAGTCTGTTGGAGCCATAGTCTGGCCAGAGCTAGTTTGATTGCTAAGAAGAGATAAACGCAGAACATCCTCTGAGGGAGCGGTAGAGATGCGGGCAGCATATGGAACAGGCCCATGCTTGGTGATAATTGAATTGGGATGCCCCTCGCAATACAGTGTTGGCCAGCGCGTTGCCACAAAGTTTGGACACGTGGGCACGCCCACCAGATATGTAGTGGGCTTCCCAACTCGTCGCACCCTCTCCAGCATTTGGGGGAATTAATGGGTGAGATCTTAAACAGGCGTTGAGGCGTCATATGCCATTGTAATAGTATCTTAAGGAATAGTTCGTAGAGGGTTACACAGTGAACCGTTTTTTTGGTTAGCTGCGTGGCCGTTTTCCATTGTTGTGGTTCGTGTGTCAATGTTAGTGAGATTTCCCATTGTCTCACCGGGGAGGACTTATAAAAAAGCGGAGGGTCCAGAATATCTAAATAGGATGTTGTTAGCAATTTGATCGGGGGGGATATTATATCCCATCGGATCTCCCACCTAGTCCTTTCTCTCAATGGGTCTTTATCAAAGCCCCATGATTTGAGGTAGCTACGAAGTCTCCAAAATTCAAAGTGTAGAATAGTGGGTGGGTTGAACTTCCTAAGAAATGCTTGAAAGGTCAGCAAAGTATTTCCCTCGAATAGGTCTGCAACCTTAATTACCCCCAAATTAGTCCAGAGGTTGGGATGGGTGTCAGGGAGGGTTAGCAGTAGTCCTCTAATCGTGTGAGATGGGGATGGGTGGGGGGCAATAGAGGGAAGATTATGCATCTTGTCCCAAAACTTTAAATTGGAGGCAATTATGTGATTGAGCAGAAGACCAGGGGGTCTAGAGTGTTTGGGAAGCCATATAAGGTCACGCAGAGTGAGCCCCACTGGAAGAGCTGCTTGTTCGATTTGTGCCCATCTGCTCTGTGTGGGTGAGCCCCATTGGGTCACATGTGACAATCTAGCTGCCTCATGATATTTTAGGATGCTCGGGGCAGCCGCCCCACCAGCTAGAATGGGTTGTTGTAATGTATTGATGGCCACTCTCGGTGCCTTGTTACGCCAAATGAATCGATTGCAGAGTTGCTGGAATTTATGAATCACGGTTTTAGGAATCGGGATGGGTAGGGATCTGAAAATATAGGTCAACTTTGGGAGAAGGCACATCTTGAAGGCGTCTATACGGCCCAGCCAGGAGAGTGATGGGACATTCCATGTGGTGGTCGAAGCTGTGATGGTAGAAAAAAAAATTGGAGAGAAATTCAAGTCGATAATGGTAGGTATATCATGTGAGAGGAAGATTCCCAAATGCTTGATGTGAGAGGTGGACCACTGGAACTTATATGTACTTTTCAGTATAGCAAGGGTGTCCTCTGGGATGTTTATGGCATACGCCTCTGTTTTCGAGACATTGAGTTTATAGTGACTAATGAGAGCAAATTTCTCGAGAAGAGAGAAGAGCTGAGGCAGGGAGGTAAGGGGATCTGATAGCAGCACCGTCAGGTCATCTGCAAAGAGTGCAGTTTTGTGTTCAACTTGGTGGATCTCTACACCACCTATCCTTGTATTGGAGCGGATAGCCAAAGCCAAGGGTTCCATAGCAAGAACAAATATGAGGGGTGACAGAGGACACCCCTGTCTGGTACCATTGGTTATCTCAAAAGGTTCCGAGCAAAAACCTAGACCTTTGACTCTCGCAGATGGGTTCGAGTACAATGCCGTTATGTTTGTGATGAAGGATGGAGGAAATCCAAACCCTCTGAGCACGGCAAACATATAGTCCCATCTCACCCTGTCGAAGGCCTTTTCAGCGTCCAACGACAGGGTGGTGCAGGGTAGGTGCAACCTCTTAGCCTCAAAGAACATGTTCAGTAGACGTCTCGTGTTATCCGGGGCTTGTCGCTTCAAAACAAAACCCACTTGGTCTGGATCTACCAAGGTGGGTAGAAGAGTGTTAAGGCGTGTGGCTATTATCTTAGCGTAGAGCTTAACATCTAGATTCAGCAATGAGATGGGTCTATAACTCTCGCATTTAGTGGGATCTTTTCCTGGTTTCGGGATAGTAATTATAATTGCCTGCAGAAATTCAGCTGGGAGAGTGCCTCTATCACTGGCCAGCCTGCAAAACCGTGTCAAGATGGGGATTAGCTGTAATTGAAATTTTTTATAGAAAAGGTCAGTAAAGCCATCTGGCCCAGGTGATTTAAAGGCTTTAAGAGATTTGATGGCTGCCTTAACTTCCAGAGCTGAAATAGGATTTCGGAGATTATCGGATTGTTCCTGGGAGATCTGTGGGAGGTTCAAAGGGGCCAGAAAATCATTAATAGTATCAGAGTTTAGAGGAGGAAGTGTATCGTCCTCCCGTAAATTATAAAGAGAAGCATAATAGTTTGCGAAAGCATTACCTATGTCTTTTGGTTTGGTGATATTACTACCCTGAACTGTCAGTGCCGCTATACGTGCCGCCGCCGTCCTCTGCCGCAGTTTATTGGCAAGAAGCCTATCGGCCTTATTGCCTTTATGGTAATAAATTTCCTTAAGCCGAAGGAGCCTCTCTGCTGTCCGTGTATGTTCTAGTCGTACTATTTGAGCCTTGACCTCGGTTAATTTTTTAAGTATCTGAGGAACGGGGTTCTTTTTATGTTCGTCGGTTACTTTGCGCAGAGTCGACATCAGCTGTGCCAAAGTTTCCCCTCTACGCTTTTTCAGGGCTGATGCAATTTTTATGAATGTGCCTCTGATGTACGCTTTCAGAGAAGCCCATAGGGTAAAGTCATCTACTGCATTATTATCATTTAGCAGCAGAAAGTCCGTAAGGTCTTTAGTGACGGAAGCTACCGTTTCCGGTGACGAGAATAAGCTAGGGGAGAGACGCCAGGCCGAGGAGCGGTGAAGTACCACTGAGGACTGCAAATTGATGTGAACTGGGTCGTGGTCCGACCAAGGACACTGGGGAATCCACGCCCTGGATACTTTATCCAAAAGATCAGGGTCACAGAAAAAGTGATCAATACGCGAGTATGAATGATGTACCGAAGATAAGAAGGTGTAGTCTCGGGCAGAGGGATGCAAGGCCCGCCAGATGTCAAAAAGGTTGAACTGGAACATCAAATTTCGAAATTTATGTGATAATTCAATAACAGATTTAGACGGTTTACGGGCCACGTTTGACTTTTTATCCACAAGTGGGTCCCACACCACGTTGAAATCTCCGGCTAGGAGCAGGAGGCCCTGCCGAAGAGTCTCTAATTTTTGAAGAAACTTCCGGAGGACACGGATATGAGATTTGTTGGGGCCATAATATGAAGCTAAAGTGTAGAGAGTACTATCCAATCTGCAAATAAGTATTAGATATCTACCTTGGGGGTCAGCCTCGGTAAGAATGTTTTCATAAGAGATATCCTTATGTATAAGGATTGCTGTCCCTCTTGACTTTTGTGAAAAGCTGGCCGTCTCCACCACTGGATATAATTTGGATTGAATAGCAATCTTTGAGCCTTTCACCCAATGAGTTTCCTGTATAAAAGCTAAATGTGCTTTAGCTCTGGCTAAGGAGCGGAGAAGCACGCTGCGTTTAGTTGGGGAATTAAGGCCTCTAGCGTTTTGGGTTACACAGTTATACGCCATGTCGTCTTAGTGTAAGTTATCTCAGTGAGAGAACAAAAGGGTAACACGGGAGAGGGGGGTATGGGATCGAAGGGAAGGGAGAGAAAAAAAAAAAAAAAAGTCCACCAGCGAGAGGGCTACGTGCTCTCGTCTCAGCTCACCACAAGGATGGTATAAAATGAAAATGTAACAGATAGTGCGGTATTGAAAAAGATAAACCGCGTAGGTAGCCTCTGAAACAAAGTTCAGAGTACTTTAAGTGGGGGGGGTAACGCTGATAAGCAGTTTACAGCGTTCTTTCAATGAATAAACAGAGAGAGGATAGGCCAAATGGTCTAGAGAAAAGCAGCATACAATAGAGGAAAGAGTAGGTAAGAGGAGAGAGTATAGAGGCGGGGGAGAGGGGGAAAATAGGCATAATCCTTGGACCCTAGGTTGGGGAGAGAGGAGGGAGGGGGAAAATGGAGGAGGGTAGGAGGGGTCGTAGAGTGTTGGGATAGTATCAATATCCCGTAGGGGGATCAGAATATGAGAAAGGAAGAGAGAAAGAAGAGAGAAGGAAAAAGAAAAAAAAAAAAAATTTTTAGCTGGTATCATATAGAGCAGCCACAGAGCATGCAAACCTTCTAAAAAAGCAGTACATTTCACATTTAAAGGATTGATATCAAAACAACAGACATTCCATAAATAAAGAAAAATATATAATTAGCATTAGCAACATAAATAACTAGATAGGATAAATAGCTTTCGACATAGTCCCCTGTTGTTATTCTAAAACCTCTAGCTGGAGTGTGTCAGTCTTACATGTTAAAGACTAGTGGAATAGTAGTGATTAAGTAGATTAAGTAGTACACAGGCGGGGCAGAAGACTCGTCTTTAATATAGGAACATATAGAGAGGGGAAACATCAGAGGGAGGAAAAGAAGTAAGGACTAGAAGAGGGGGAGGGGGAGAGAGAGAGAAAGAGAAGAAAAAAAAAAGGGGGGAAGAGTGGATAGAGGGAGGAGAGCTATAGGACTATAGTACATGTACGTGTGAATCTAAACCACTCTTCCGAAAGCTGTGTAATGGTATGTTTCTCTGAATATTACAAAGACATCTTGACCTGAGCCCTGGTAATATCAACACATTATGCAGGTCAGTTCTAGGATAGGCATATACTCTACAGTGACAACATACCCTAGATTGGGATATTAATATTTCAAGAGCAAGCAACCCATCACATAGATAGAATAGAAATAATTAACTTAAGTAATTAAAATGGTAGGGTCACATTAACACAGTTAAACATAACCATAGAGCAACATGGTGACATCCCAATCTGTGAAAAAGCAGGATAAATATGCAAGGGGAGCATTAGCAGAGAGAAGTAGGTGACACAATCTTAGGCTACCAGGCTTACACGGGAAAGAGGGGTAGGGAATGAGGGGGAGAGAAGGGGAGATGGAGAGAGGAAAAAGAGGGGGGGGGAGGGGGATGGGTTGGGGAAAGGAAGGAATGTGGGGGGGGGGGGTAGGGTCCAGGCATTCACACTGACTCACCTATAACATCATAATGAGGGGCATTATATCAGCAAATACAAAGATAAAGAAGAGTATCGAACAGTTTTAGTGAAACAACAGATTAAACTCAAAACATAACACATAGATTACCCGTTATACCAGTTCAATTCAACTATCATCATCTTCTTGAGTTTGGGTACAAGTAATAGGTTTTTCAGAAATTCTCTGCGGGAGGGGGTCCCACTGGGGAACCTCTGGGTTCAGAGAACTTGTTGATGCTTCGGGCGAAGTCGCCGTTTCAAACCATAGCTTCATCAAATGATGGCTTTGTTCCAGTGTAGTGACCACATGTTGCTGGTTATTGCGAAGGACAAAGAGTCTGGTCGGGTGGCCCCATCTGTATTTGAAGCCTTGAGCTCTGAGAAATTTGGTAAATTCTCCAAAGAATTTACGTTGTTGCAGAGTATGGAATGATAAGTCTGCGAAGATATTGATATCTTTGAACTGTTCTTGAAGAGTAGGCCTAGTGAGAGAAGCTCTAACCAGACGTTCCTTATATGTGAAGAAATGCAACCTCACTATGACATCCCTCGGTTTGTCGGAAGCAACAGTCCTCGGGCGTAAAGCCCGATGAGCACGGTCAATGAGCCCCTCATTCGGGGTAGATGGAGGTGCTAAGCAGTTGAAAAATTCAGACAGGAAGTTGTGCAAATCGCCTGGTGCTATGCTCTCAGGTATCCCCCGTAGCCGCAGGTTATTACGGCGGGACCTGTCTTCAATGTCTGCCATTTTATTTTCTAAGTCTTTGAGTTGCTCCGCTAAACTCTGGGCATATGATAAAACATTAGCCTGGTCTACCACCATATCTTCTTGTTTCCTTTCCACAGAATCCAGGCGCTCAGAGGTGGCATTGACATCTCGCCTTAGATCAGATAGC
Organism: Bombina bombina; assembly: GCF_027579735.1. Taxonomy (NCBI): domain Eukaryota; kingdom Metazoa; phylum Chordata; class Amphibia; order Anura; family Bombinatoridae; genus Bombina; species Bombina bombina. The sequence goes on along the minus strand of NC_069499.1, from coordinate 1,079,083,932 downwards.
GAGGTAGCAATTTGGGTCTGGAAAGAGGAGTGGTGTGCTTCCAGTAGAGATTGTAGGGAAGTTAGAATAAAAGTAGGAGTCACAGCTGCTGGGGCCGTATCCTGCAACGCTCTCAGCGTAGTTGTCACAGTATCAGACATAGAAATAGACATAGTTGAACTATCTTGTGAGTCTTCATTTACTAATGGAGAGACCGACTGGAAATGATCTGCCACTGTTCTCTTGAGCCCTGTGGGTGGCTTTGGTTTTTGCTTTGAAGATTGCGCCATGTGTTACTGGTGGGGCAAGCTGTGACACCTTTTGGAGTAGCTGTATATATGGTCAGAATGAGATAAAGAATTAAATGTGAGTCAGTGTGAGGATTAATAGAACCATGGACTATAGTCCCCCCTCTCCCATCTGGCGCCGGTTTTAGCACATCATTTCACCAGATGTGAGCACTATGTAAATGGGTAGGGTTAAATAAAGCGTGTGGGAAATCACCTGTTAGCAGCCTATCCTCCGGCTGCAAACCATGTAAATGCACAGAGTTACTATATATAATGGTCACTTCCCTGAGTGGTATAGGGAAAAAACAGACAAAAGAGCTTTGAACAAGCTAAAGATGCTGGAGAGTCAGTAGAGCCCAATACTCTGTACTGCCTGTAGATTGAGCAAGTGTCTCTGATTGCTGCGTGTTCCACGGGGTAATTAGGGTGCAGTGATACACAGAGCAGGTTACAGAATATAAATAAATAGTGAGATAACCAGAATTCTAGTTGTATTTCCTTCACTCTGTATATTTAAGTCACAATGTCCACATTAGAGAGGCAGTGTTGTTGAGTGCAAAAAGATGTTGTTGTTTTATTTCCCAGATATTAGTGAGTAGTGTACAGCACTGCGTAGGTGATAATATGATAGCTTAAAATGGCGGTTTCGCGCCACAATTGAAAAAACAAGCTACAGTGAGATATTTCATACAGGTACCACAGTCTTGATATTTATGCCTCTTAATTGTGTCTAACGGTGGAGGCTCAATATAATATTGTCTCTGGTTAGTGTTCAGAGCACTTACTCACTGTGAGCGGTGTACCTTCGAGCAGGGTGGAAATTTCTGTATGGCGTCCGGATGCCTCTTTCAGGACAGCTGTAGTGCGTGTGACTGAGCTCCGGAGCGGAGCCCCGACCCTCCGGAGCTAGTTGCGGTGTGGCAGTACAGGTAGTGTGGGGCGTAGTGAGCGGATCGCTAGTTGAAGATGGCTTCAGGGCCCTGAAGTAAATGCGGCTCCTAGCTCACCCGGATCCAGCTTGGCTCACCCTCGGGTCACAGAGGGGTCGGTGCGGTCCCAAATCTTGCTCCACAGAAGCTAGGTAGCTATGAAAGCTGCAGTATATGTCTTAGTGGGAAAAATCGCCCACCAAGGCACAATAATATGGCTTTATATTAGTTGATAGAGCAGGAGCTCAATGAAGTTGCGACTGCTCAGTGCGGTAGTTAACTCCGCCCCACATTTTTACACTTTTGGGGTTAATCTTTAATAAATATATATATATATATATATATATATATATATATATATATATTATATATCCTATATTATAAAAGGCCAAGTGTTTGTCTGAAGCCGTCATGCGCAGTAGAGACAAACACTTGGCCTTGAGATAGGGAGCGCGAGGTACACAGCATACAAGCAGCTGTGAGATAGGGAGCGCGAGCTACTCAACAGCTGTGAGGTCTGCTGCGTGAGAAGTGGCAACACGCTCCCCAGACCTCACAGCTGTGTGTGGCCGACGGGAGCGTCGCGAGGGGCGTGGCCGGGCGTCGCGAGGGGCGTGGCCGTTGCGTCGTGAGGGGAGTGGCCGGGTGGGTGTTGCCGCGATGGGGCGTGGCCGGGCGGGAGCAGGAGGGGGGGGGGGGAGAGAGCCAAAGAGAAGGGGGGGGGGCAGAGAGCCAAAGAGAAGGGGGGGGGGCAGAGAGCCAAAGAGAAGGGGGGGCAGAGAGCCAAAGAGAAGGGGGGGCAGAGGCAGAGAGCCAAAGAGAAGGGGGGGGGGCAGAGAGCCAAAGAGAAGGGGGGGGAGAGAGAGCCAAAGAGAAGGGGTGGGGAGAGAGAGCCAAAGAGAAGGGGGGGAGAGCCAAAGAGGGGGGAGAGAGAGAGCCAAAGAGGGGGGGGGGAGAGCCAAAGGGGGGGGGAGAGCTAAAGGGGGGAGAGCCAAAGAGGGGGGAGAGAGAGAGCCAAAGAGGAAAGAGAGCCAAAGAGGAGAGCAAAAGAGGGGAGAGAGACAAAGAGGGGGGAGAGAGAGCCAAAGAGGGGGGGGGCAGAGCCAAAGAGGGGGGGGAGAGCCAAAGAGGGGGGGAGAGAGCCAAAGAGGGGTGAGAGCGCCAAAGAGGGGGGAGAGAACAAAAGAGGGGGGAGAGAGCCAAAGATGGGAGGGGAGAGCAAAAGAGGGGGGGGGAGAGCAAAAGAGGGGGGGGAGCCAAAGAGGGGGGGGAGCCAAAGGGGAGGGGAGAGCCAAAGAGGGGGGAGAGAGAGAGCCAAAGAGGAGAGAGAGCCAAAGAGGAGAGAGAGCCAAAGAGGAGAGAGAGCCAAAGAGGGGGGAGAGAGAGCCAAAGAGGGGGGAGAGAGAGCCAAAGGGGGGGGGAGCCAAAGAGGGGAGAGAGAGAGCCAAAGAGGAGAGAGAGCAAAAGAGGGGAGAGAGACAAAGAGGGGGGGGGGAGAGCCAAAGAGGGGGGGGGGGAGCCAAAGAGGGGGGGGAGCCAAAGAGGGGGGAGGAGAGCCAAAGGGGGGGGGAGCCAAAGAGGGGGGGAGAGCCAAAGAGGGGGGAGGAGAGCCAAAGGGGGGGGGAGAGCCAAAGAGGGGGGAGAGAACAAAAGAGGGGGGAGAGAGAGCAAAAGAAAGGATGGAGAGAGCCAAAGAGGGGAGAGAGAGAGCAAAAGAGGGGAGAGAGAGAGCAAAAGAGGGGAGAGAGAGAACAAAGGAGAAGGGGGAGAGAAAGCAAAAGAGAGGGGGAAAGAAAGCAAAAGAGAGGGGGGAAGAGAGAGCAAAAGAGAGGGGGGAGAGAGCAAGGGGTGGGACCGCTGTTCTGAAAAAAATGGCCCGTGTACACGGGCTTTAGTACTAGTATATATATATATATTATATATATTATATATATTATATATATTATATATATATATATATATATATATATATATATATATAGGTATATATCTATATGTATATATATATTGTTATTATATATTCTATATTACCCTAAGGTCCAAGAATGACCTTTCTCAGTTTTTGGAGGAATTTATATTGTAAAAGCAAGATTTCAGTAATATATGTTAATCTTTCTCAAATTTTTCCATATGTTCGTTAATGCTATCACCGTTGTTTCACACTCTGTAAGGTTATCCTTGATAGGTTGCTATACCACTTATTGTAATATTCTGAAATTTTTTGTACACCTGACATTTTTGTGATTGGACATAAGTATTATGCTGTAACTCCTAAAAACCTTAATATTTTTTTTTTTTTAAATAAATAAATAAATAAATAAATAAAAATAAAGTTAAAACAAGAAAAGAATAGGGACCACCTGGCCTGGCGAGAGTTGACACATCTAGCAGTTTGAAGATAAAGCAGGTTTTTATAATCTGTTAAGATAGTAAATGGGTTAGTGGTGCCCTCCAAAGGATGTCGCCATTCGGTTAAAGTCAGTGTTTTGGCCAATGGTTCTTTGGCCAACGGTTCTTTGTTACAAATATCATAGTTCATTTCAATGGGGGAAAATGTTCAGGAATTAAAAGCCACATGATGATATTTTCCACATGCAGGTTGTCTTTAGGATAGTACTGCACTAGCTCCTACCTCAGGAGAATCCACTATAAATAAATGTATCAGGTAAGCATAAATTTTGTTTTTCTTTCCTAAGATATGGTGAGTCCACGGCTTGAGCAATTACTTTTGAGAACCAATACCCAAGCTAGAGGACACGGATAAATAGGGAGGGACAAGACAGGCAGTCCTAAACTCATCACACTGCAGAGCTGAGAGTTCCGAAACTCTTCAAGCAAAAGAGATAGCATCAAGAAACAAAACCTTCCAAGATAACAACTTAATGTCTATGGAATGCAACGGCTCAAACAAATATGGCTGCAAAACTTTAAGAACAAGGTTAAGGCTCCAAGGAGGACCAACAGACTTAAAGAAAGGCCTGATTTTGACAAAGGTCTGACAAAAAGATTGCACATCTGGCACATCCGCCAAATGTTTATGTAGTAAAACTGATAAAGTGGAAATCTGTTCCTTCAGGGTACTGACTGACAATCCCTTCTCCAGGTCTTCCTGAAGAAAATATAAAATTCTAGGAATTCTAATTCTACTCCAAGAGTAGCCCTTGGATTCACATCAATAAAGATATTTACACCATATCTTATGGTAAATCTTTCTAGTAACACTTTTTATTACTCCTTATAGTGCACCCTATTGTATGCCTAGGGGCATACGACTACAATACTTTTTTTTGTTAAATATGAAGAACGTATTAAGGTCTGCAGCAGCAATGTTAGGCGATGTCAGGCAAGCGTATTGGTGTCGGTGAATGCAGCACAGTTGATGGGTTCATAAATAGGCCCCTAAGCCCCAGTGTTTCTGGATTATCACTTGGAAACCTGTTTAGTGGAAAAAATACTGAACCCTGAGTGTAGGTTACTATTGATTCAGAGCTGTGGATGGATGCAGTCTTCATATACTGCACTTTATAGAGTACAACATTTTGTGGGTATATCTCTTTTTCGTTTGTTTGATTTAAAGTTGTTCCTTTATTACAGAGACACAGTGCCACTGTAGTGCATTATTCCTATTTTTGTGATTCTACAGTATGTGGAGGATTGTTGTTTCTTTGATGAAGTGCTGATTATGGCTTTTGAGACTGTTTGGAACTTTTCTCCATCTGAAGATATAGGGTGTAGTTATCAAGCCATCTACTTTACCTGCCTTCGCCGGTTCAATACTCCCGCCTAAGCTTGCCTACCATCGCCGCCGCGGACCTTAAAAATTTCGCCTAAGTTATCAAAAAAGCTGTCAAAAAGCCGTGCACCAAGTACGGGACGATGAGCAGTGGACTGTGAGAGTTATCACTCATCCGATCTCACTGCTCTTCGGCTTTTTGACAGCTTTATTGATACCCCTGTCATTAGGCACCCACACTAACTACACTGTTCTACCCCCTATACCGGCGCCCCCAGAGCCCCCCTCAACTCAATAAAGTTATTAACCCCTAAGCCGCCGCACCTAGACCCGCCGCAACTCTTATAAATGTATTAACCCCTAAACCGCCGCTCCCGGATACCGCCGCCACCTACATTATACCTAGTAACCCCTATCCTGCCTCCCCTATACCGCCGCCACCTATAATAAAGTTATTAACCCCTATCCTGTGGATCCCGGACCTCGCAGCAACTAAATAAATAGTTTAACCCCTAAACCACCGCTCCCGGACCCCGCCGCAACCTATATTAAACTTATTAACCCCTAATCTGCCCCCCCTACACTGTCGCCACCTATAATACATTTATTAACCTCTATCCTGCCCCCCCTACACCGCCGCCACTGTAATAAAATTATTAACCCCTAAACCTAAGTCTAACACTAACCCTAACACCCCCCTAACTTAAATATTAATTAAATAAATCTAAATAATATTTCTCTTATTAACTAAGTTAATCCTATTTAAAACTAAATACTTACCTTAAAAATAAACCCTAATATAGCTACAATATAAACAATAATTATATTGTAGCTATTTTAGGATTTATTTTTATTTTACAGGCAACTTTCAATTTATTTTAACTAGGTACAATAGCTATTAAATAGTTATTAACTATTTAATAGCTACCTAGTTAAAATAAAGAGAAATTAACCTGTAAAATAAAAACTAACCTAAGTTACAATTACACCTAACACTACACTATACTTTAATAAATTATTCCTATTTAAAACTAAATACCTGTAAAATAAAACCTAAGATAGCTACAATGTAATTAATAATTACATTGTAGCTATTGTAGGATTTATATTTATTTTACAGGTAACTTTGTATTTATTTTAGCTAGTTAGAATAGTTATTAAATAGTTATTAACTATTTAATAACTACCTAGCTAAAAGAAATACAAAATTACCTGTAAAATATATCCTAACCTAAGTTGCAATTAAATCTAAAACTACACTATCATTAAATTAATTAAATAAATTAGCTACAAATAACTACAATTTAATACAATTAAATAAACTAACTAAAGTACAAAAAATAAAAAATGCTAAGTTACAAAAAAATAAAAATAAGTTACAAACATTTAAAAAATATTACAACAATTTTAAGCTACTTACACCTAATCTAAGCCCCCTAATAAAATAACAAAGCCCCCCAAAATAAAAAAATGCCCTACCCTATTCTAAATTAAAAAGTTACCAGCTCTTTTACCTTACCAGCCCTTAAAAGGGCCTTTTGCAGGGCATGCCCCAAAGAGTTCTGCTCTTTTGCCTGTAAAATAAAAATACAACCCCCCCAACATTAAAACCCACCACCCACATACCCTTAATCTAACCCAAACCCCCTTAAATAAACCTAACACTACCCCCTGAAGATCATCCTACCTTGAGTCGTCTTCAGCCAGCCGACCACCGATGGAACCAAAGAGGAGATCCGGAGCGGCAGAAGTCATCATCCAAAGGGCGCTGAAGAAGTCTTCCATTCGATGAAGTCATCATCCAGGCAGCGCTGAAGAGGTCTTCCAACCGGGCGATGTCATCTTCCAAGCGACATCTTCAATCTTCTTTCTTCCGGATCCATCTTCATCCCGCCGACGCGGAACATCCATTTTACCCGACGGCCGACGACTGAATGAAGGTTCCTTTAAGGGACGTCATCCAAGATGGCGTCCCTTCAATTCCGATTGGCTGATAGGATCCTATCAGCCAATCGGAATTAAGGTAGGAAAAATCTGATTGGCTGATTGAATCAGCCAATCAGATTGAAATTCAATCCGATTGGCTAATCCAATCAGCCAATCAGATTGAGCTCTCATTCTATTGGCTGATCGGAGCAGGTCCATCTTGAAGCAGCCGACGTGGATCCATCCTCTTCTTCTGTTGTCTCCCGACGAATGACGGTTCCTTTAAGGGACGTCATCCAAGATGGCGTCCCTTGAATTCCGATTGGCTGATAGGATTCTATCAGCCAATCGGAATTCGAGGGACGCCATCTTGGATGACGTCCCTTAAAGGAACCGTAATTTATTGATAGGGTAGTGTTAGGTTTTATTATAACTTAGGTTAGGACTTATTTTACAGGTAATTTTGTTATTATTTTAACTAGGTAACTATTAAATAGTTCTTAACTATTTAATAGCTATTGTACCTGGTTAAAATAATTACAAAGTTGCCTGTAAAATAAATATTAATCCTAAAATAGCTACAATGTAATTATAATTTATATTGTAGCTATATTATGATTTATTTTACAGGTAAGTATTTAGCTTTAAATAGGAATAATTTATTTAATAAGAGTTAATTAATTTCGTTAGATGTAAATTATATTTAAGTTAGGGGGGTGTTAGTGTTAGGGTTAGACTTAGCTTTAGGGGTTAATCCATTTATTATAGTAGCGGTGAGCTCCGGTCGTCAGATTAGGGGTTAATAATTTAAGTTAGGTGTCGGCGATGTTAGGGAGGGCAGATTAGGGGTTAATACTATTTATGATAGGGTTAGTGAGGTGGATTAGGGGTTAATAACTTTATTATAGTAGCGCTCAGGTCCGCTCGGCAGATTAGGGGTTAATAAGTGTAGGCAGGTGTCGACGACGTTGAGGGGGGCAGATTAGGGGTTAATAAATATAATATAGGGGTCGGCGGTGTTAGGGGCAGCAGATTAGGGGTACATAAGGATAACGTAGGTGGCGGTCGGCAGATTAGGGGTTAAAAAAATTTAATCGAGTGGCGGCGATGTGGGGGGACCTCGGTTTAGGGGTACATAGGTAGTTTATGGGTGTTAGTGTACTTTAGGGTACAGTAGTTAAGAGCTTTATGAACCGGCGTTAGCCCAGAAAGCTCTTAACTCCTGCTATTTTCCGGCGGCTGGAGTTTTGTCGTTAGAGCTCTAACGCTCACTTCAGAAACGACTCTAAATACCGGCGTTAGAAAGATCCCATTGAAAAGATAGGATACGCAATTGACGTAAGGGGATCTGCGGTATGGAAAAGTCGCGGCTGAAAAGTGAGCGTTAGACCCTTTAATCACTGACTCCAAATACCGGCGGTAGCCTAAAACCAGCGTTAGGAGCCTCTAACGCTGGTTTTCACGGCTACCGCCGAACTCTAAATCTAGGCCTTAGGGTTTATTTTACAGGCAAGCATTTAGTTTTAATCAGGAATAATTTATTAAAGTATAGTGTAGTGTTAGGTGTAATTGTAACTTAGGTTAGTTTTTATTTTACAGGTTAATTTCTCTTTATTTTAGCTAGGTAGCTATTAAATACTTAATAACTGTTTAATAGCTATTGTACCTAGTTAAAATAAATTAAAAGATGCCTGTAAAATAAAAATAATCCTAAAATAGCTACAATATTATTATTATTTATATTAGGGTTTATTTTAAAGGTAAGTATTTAGTATTAAATAGGATTAACTTAGTTAATAAGAGAAATATTATTTAGATTTATTTAATTAATATTTAAGTTAGGGGGGTGTTAGGGTTAGTGTTAGACTTAGGTTTAGGGGTTGATAATTTTATTACAGTGGCGGCGGTGTAGGGGGGGCAGGATAGGGGTTAATAAATGTATTATAGGTGGCGACGGTATAGGGGGGTTAATCAGTTTATTAGAGTGGCGGTGGGCTCCGGGAGCGGAAGTTTAGGGGTTAAACACTTTATTTAGTTGCGGCGGGCACCGGGAGCGGCGGTTTAGGGGTTAACTTATTTAGTATAGCTTGCGGTGGGCTCCGGGAGCGGTGGTTTAGGGGTTAAACACTTTATTTAGTTGCGGCGGGCACCGGGAGTGGCGGTTTAGGGGTTAACTTATTTAGTATAGCTTGCGGTGGGCTCCGAGAGCAGCGGTTTAGGGGGTAATAACTTTATTTAGTTGCGGCGGTGTAGGGGGGGCAGATTAGGGGTGTTTAGACTCAGGGTACATGTTAGGGTGTTAGGTGTAGACATCTCCCATAGGAATCAATGGGATGTCTGGCAGCAGCGAACATGAACTTTCGCTATGGTCAGATTCCCATTGATTTCTATGGGATCCGCCGCCTCCAGGGCAGCGGTTTGAAAACCAGGTACGCTGGGCCGGAAAAGTGCCGAGCGTACCTGCTAGTTTTTTGATAACTAGCAAAAGTAGTCAGATTGTGCCGCACTTGTGTGCGGAACATCTGGAGTGATGTAAGAATCGATCGGTTTCGGACTGAGTCCGGCGGATCGAAGCTTACGTCACTAAATTCTACTTTTGCCGGTATCTAGGGCTTGATAACTAAGGCGAATCAGCATCGCCACAAATACACTGCGGAATTCCAGCATATTTGAGGTTGACGGCTTGATAACTAGGGGCCATATTGTCTGGTACCTAATCTTAAAAATTAACCATGAACAGATTCTTATTTTAATGTAGTTTCTATAAAGTGTTTCACTTTTTGTGTTTCTTTCAGACAGGTTAGCCAAAGAAAACCTTCATTAAATTCATCTCCCCATCCCGTACATCCAATTTACTGTATGTGTGACAAAGCTTTTATAATCACTACAATTATGCATTCTGTCTCCCTTATGTGGCAACCTCAGTGCATCCTTCTGTGTTGCTGGATTTTGGTGTCAGTATACATTAATATACATGCTTATGCAAACTGGGAAAGGCTACAGTCTCTTCTCTCTCATTCAAAGTCGCCTACACTGTTTGTAAATCAGGGATTTCATTAGGCATGCAGAATAATTTTATATGCTCTCATTTATATTCTTCTGAGCTGTTCATTATTTGTTCATCTCTTCTCTTCTTTCAGCCACTCAATATTAATGGTTTTGTTGGATCGACTATTTCGATATTATCAACATATTAAGGTATCTGGTACAATGGTCAGTTGCCAAAAAATTAACAATTTGAAGTTCAAAAGCATACTTTAATACACAAAATCACAACTGTGGTTTGGCTAGTTATTATGAATGGGAGGGATGAATCAAAAAAGTGTGTGTGAAAAAAGTAAACGATACAAACCAATCTCTAATCCTTGTAGTTGTATGTATATTATCTTTTATACATAAGTGTAGTGGTGCAAAAGTGGCCTCTATATTTTAAATAGGGATATCAGTTCATTTTTGCACTTTCGGGGTTAATCTTTAATATATATATATATATATATATATATATATATATATATATATATATATATATATATATATATATATATAATATATATATATATTGTTATTATATATTCTCTATTACCCTAAGGTCCAAGAATGACCTTTCTCAATTTTTTGGAGGAATTTATATTGTAAAAGCAAGATTTCAGTAATATATGTTAATCTTTCTCAAATTTTTCCATATGTTCGTTAATGCTATCACCGTTGTTTCACACTCTGTAAGGTTATCCTTGATAGGTTGCTATACCACTTATTGTAATATTCTGAAATATTTTGTACACCTGACATTTTTGTGATTGGACATAAGTATTATGCTGTAACTCCTAAAAACCTTAATATTTTTTTTTTTTAAATAAATAAATAAATAAAAATAAAGTTAAAACAAGAAAAGAATAGGGACCACCTGGCCTGGCGAGAGTTGACACATCTAGCAGTTTGAAGATAAAGCAGGTTTTTATAATCTGTTAAGATAGTAAATGGGTTAGTGGTGCCCTCCAAAGGATGTCGCCATTCGGTTAAAGTCAGTGTTTTGGCCAACGGTTCTTTGTTACAAATATCATAGTTCATTTCAATGGGGGAAAATGTTCTGGAATTAAAAGCCACATGATGATATTTTTCACATACAGGTTGTCTTTAGGATAGTACTGCACTAGCTCCTACCTCAGGAGAATCCACTATAAATAAATGTATCAGGTAAGCATAAATTTTGTTTTTCTTTCCTAAGATATGGTGAGTCCACGGCTTGAGCAATTACTTTTGAGAACCAATACCCAAGCTAGAGGACACGGATAAATAGGGAGGGACAAGACAGGCAGTCCTAAACAGAAGGCACCACCGCTTGAAGAAACTTTCTAACAAAAGAAGCCTCAGCCGAGGCAAAAATATTAAATTTGTAAAATTTGGAAAAAGTATGTAGAGTAGACCAAGTTGCAGCCTTGCAAATTTGTTCCACAGAAGCTTAATTTTTGAAAGCCCAAGAAGAGGAAGCAGCTCTTGTGGAATGAACCGCAATTCTCTCAGGAGGCTGCAGTCCAGCAGTCTCATAAGCCAAATGAATTATACTTCGTAACCAAAAAGAAAGAGTTGTAGCAGTAGCTTTCTAACTTTTACGTTTCCCAGAGAAACAGACAAAGAGGGCAGAGGACTGGCGAAAAGCCTTAGTCATCTGTAAGTAGAATTTAAGAGCATGTACAACATCCAAATTGTGAAACACATGTTCTATGGAAGAAGAAGGATTAGGACACACAGAGGGAACAACAATTTCCTGATTGATATTTTTATTAGAAATAACCTTAGGGAGGAAACCTAACTTAGTACGAAGAACCGCCTTATCAGCATGAATAATAAGATAAGGGGAATCACACTGCTGAGCTGAGAGTTCCGAGACTCTTCAAGCAAAAAAGATTGCAACAAGAAACAAAACCTTCCAAGATAACAACTTAATGTCTATGGAATGCAACGGCTCAAACAAATATGGCTGTAAAACTTTAAGAACAAAGTTAAGGCTCCAAGGAGGACCAACAGAATTAAAGAAAGGCCTGATTTTGACAAAGGTCTAACAAAAAGATTGCACATCTGGCACATCCACCAAATGTTTATGTAGTAAAACTGATAAAGCGGAAATCTGTTCCTTCAGGGTACTGACTGACAATCCCTTCTCCAGGTCTTCCTGAAGAAAAGATAAAATTCTAGGAATTCTAATTCTACTCCAAGAGTAGCCCTTGGATTCACATCAATAAATATATTTATGCCATATCTTATGGTAAATCTTTCTAGTAACAGGCTTGCGAGCCTGAATCATGGTCTCAATGAGCGACAAAAACCACGCTTAGATAGAATTAAGCATTCAATCTCCAAGCAGTCAGCTTCAGAGAAACAAGATTTGGATGAAGGAAGGGACCCTGAATTGGGAAGTCCTTCCTAAGAGGTAGTCTCCTAGGTGGGAGAGATGACATCTCCACTAGGTCTGCAATCCAGATCCTGCAGGGCCACGCAGGGGCTATTAGAATCACTGACACCCTCTCCTTTTTGATACAAGCAATGACTCGTGGAAGGAGAGCAAACGGAGGAAATAGGTATGCCCACCTGAAAACCCAAGGAACCGCAAGAGCATCTATCAGAATGGCCTGCAGATTTCTTGACCTTGGAAGCTTGGCGTTCTGATGGGACACCATCAGATCTAACTCCAGCACCCCCCATTTGAGGACTAAGCTGGAAAACACCTCCGGATGGATTTCCCACTCCCTGGGATGAAAAGTCTGTCTGCTCAAAAAATCTGCTTCCCAGTTGTCTAATCCTATAATGTGGATGGCAGATAGACAGTAATTGTATGTTTCTGCCCACTGAAGAATCCGAGTAACCTCCTTCATGGCTAAGGAACTCCGAGTTCATCCCTGGTGATTGATGTAAGCCACAGAGGTTATGTTGTTTGACTGGAACCTGATAAACTGGGCTGAGGACAACTGAGGCCAAGCCAATAAAGTATTGTAAATCGCCTTCAACTCCAAGATGTTGATGGGAAGAACAGACTCCTCCTGAGTCCAAAGGCCCTGAGTTTTAATGAGTTCCATACTGCTCCCCAGCCCAGTAGGCTAGCATCCGTGGTCACGATCACCCAGGAAGGTCTCCAAAAGCATGTGCCCTGAGACAGATGTTCCTGAGAAATCCACAATGGGAGAGAATCCCTTGAAGACTGATCTAACTCTATTCTCTGAGATAAATCTGCATGGTCGCTATTCCATTGTCTGAGCATGCACAGCTGGAGATCTCTCAAATGGAATTGAGCAAAATTAATGATGTCCATGGAAGACACCATCAGACCGATTACCTCCATACATTGAGCCACTGAAGGATGAGCAGTAGCCTGAAGAGAGAGGCAAGAGGAAATTATTTTGTTTATCCTGACCTCTGTCAGAAAAATCTTCATCAATAGAGAATCTATTATGGTCCATAAGAACACTACTCTTGTAGCAGGGGAAAATTAGCTTTTTTCCAGATTCACATTCCATCCATGGGAAAGAAGAAAAGACAGCAATACCTCTGTGTGAGCTTTTGCTTGTTGATAAGATGGCGCCTAAACCAATATGTCATCCAGGTAGGGTGCCACAGCAATTCTGCGTGAACGGATCACTGCCAAAAGAGTCCTCAGAACCTTTGAAAAATTCTGGGAGCCGTGGCTAGACCAAATGGAAGGGCCACAAACTGGAAATGTTTGTCCGGAAAGGGAAATCTCAGGAATCTATGATGGTCCCTGTGAATAGGAACATGAAGATACGCATCCTTTAGGTCTATGGTTGTCATGAACCGACCCTCTTGTACTAAAGGAAGAATGGAGAGTATAGTCTCCATCTTGAAGGATGGAACTTTGAGAAACTTGTTCAGACACTTCAAGTCTAGAATGGGACAGAAAGTTCCCTCTTTTTTGGGAACCACAAATAAGTTGGAGTAGAACCCTAGACCCTGTTCCTACACTAGAACTGGAACTATCACTCCCAGGGAGGAAAGATGTATACATTTCAAGAATGCCTCTCTCTTTATCTGGTCTGCAGATAATCTTGAGAGAAGGAATCTGCCTTTGGGAGGAAAAGTCTTGAATTTCAATTTATAACCCTGGGATACTATGTCCACAGTCCAGGGATCTGGGACATCTCGTGTCCAGGCTTGAGAGAAATGAGAAAGTCTGCCCCCACCTGATCCAATCCCGGATTGGGGGCAAACCCTTCATGCTGATTTGGAATCAGCGCTAAAAAGCTTAAAAGGCTAGTAAAAGGTACATTTTAATACATATAAAAATTTACAAATGGCAATCAGACGCATGGATCCATGTCTGACTTAATAAAAAATATATAATAAACAAATCTAAAAATATCTAAAAATATCCAATGGAGTGTAGCATGTGACGCTGACTTAGTGAGCCAGTGATAAGGAGTTAGAAGGACATGTACATTCAATAATATAAACAACCTAAGTGAGTGATTGAGTGCACACAATAGCTTTCAACAAAGAAAAATAGCATTCACAAAAAAGAAAAATAGCATTCACAAAAAATAGTGTTCACAAAAATTGGCGTACATAAAAAATGTTCAAATGTTCAACCGGTTATATGTAAGTGAATCCAGTAGTGTTTCCTCCAAAGTGACGTGTAGAAATATAACGTGAAGTCAATAATAGTTGAATGTAAACGTTGAGTGGGTCAAATTATTGTGGTTCAGCTGCTAAATTAAAAAATTGTAAATCCGTGAGGTGTATAAAAATAAAAATAAAAATAACTTGTGAAAAAATCCACGTGGAAAACTTGAATTCAAATGATAAACAAAGGTCAAAAATCAAAAGACAAAAATATCAAAAGACAAAAATAGAAAATCAGTGATAATATTAAAAAGCACTACAGATCTAGTGAAAACAAATCCTTAATTCAGATGTTAAAAATCCTTGGTAAGATCCATAACAAACAAATACATCGATAAAATACCTAAAAGGGAACAAAAGAGAAACAAATAGTGCAACACTGTATATGATATATAATAAAGGTCTTGAGAAAGGCCTAGTCTAGGCCGAAACGCGTTGGAATACTGGTGAGCTTGGTTTTAATTACCTATATTATATATCATATACAGTGTTGCACTATTTGTTTCTCTTTTGTTCCCTTTTAGGTATTTTATCGATGTATTTGTTTGTTATGGATCTTACCAAGGATTTTTAACATCTGAATTAAGGATTTGTTTTCACTAGATCTTTAGTGCTTTTTAATATTATCACTGATTTTCTATTTTTGTCTTTTGATATTTTTGTCTTTTGATTTTTGACCTTTGTTTATCATTTGAATTCAAGTTTTCCACGTGGATTTTTTCACAAGTTATTTTTATTTTTATTTTTATACACCTCACGGATTTACAATTTTTTAATTTAGCAGCTGAACCACAATAATTTGACCCACTCAACGTTTACATTCAACTATTATTGACTTCACGTTATATTTCTACACGTCACTTTGGAGGAAACACTACTGGATTCACTTACATATAACCGGTTGAACATTTGAACATTTTTTATGTACGCCAATTTTTGTGAACACTATTTTTTGTGAATGCTATTTTTCTTTTTTGTGAATGCTATTTTTCTTTGTTGAAAGCTATTGTGTGCACTCAATCACTCACTTAGGTTGTTTATATTATTGAATGTACATGTCCTTCTAACTCCTTATCACTGGCTCACTAAGTCAGCGTCACATGCTATACTCCATTGGATATTTTTAGATATTTTTAGATTTGTTTATTATATATTTTTTTGTTAAGTCAGACATGGATCCATGCGTCTGATTGCCATTTGTAAATTTTTATATGTATTAAAATGTACCTTTTACTAGCCTTTTAAGCTTTTTAGCGCTTACTCTCTCCCCATTTTAACTTTTGTATTGTTAGCCTACTAGGAGGCTATATAGTTAGTAAGCTTAAGGCCCTGGGTGTAGCGCTCGGTCCACTTCTCCTGTTCTTATGATTTGGAATCAGCTGCAGGTTTCTTTGATTGTTTCCCCTTGTTCCAAGACTGATTGCTTTTCCAAGAAGACTTGGATTGTTCCTTCTTGGAAGAAGAAGGGGAAGGCTTTCCTCTGAAGTTACGAAAGGAATGAAAATGACTGACGTCCTTTAGGCCTACTCTTCTTATCTTGAGGTAGAAAAGACCCTTTTCCACCCGTAATATCAGAGATAATTTCTGCCAAACTGGATCCAAACAAGGTTTTGCCCTTGTAAGGAATAGCCAGAAGCTTGACTTTAGACGAAACGTCCACATACCAGGATTTCAACCATAACGCCCTGTGGGCTAGGACAACAAAACTAGAAGTTTTAGCTCCTAGTCTAACAAACTGTAAAATGGCATCTGCAATGAAGGAATTGACCAATTTAAGAGCTTCAATCCTATCCTATTGGAGACCTTGATGAATATAAGGTGTTCAAGCTTAAATCTGAAGGATACCACCTCAGTCTCAGAAGAAAATATTATACAGTCTGAATCTGAGATTTCACCCTCAGAAAGTCCCGATGTATCTTCCTCATCAGACTTATGAGAAAAGGCAACTTGGGAAGCAGAACTGAGGATAGGCACCTTACTTTCTGAATTTCTAGATTTCCTCTTGCATTTTCCCTGTAATCTGTGAATGGCAGCTAATGCCGCAGATACTGCTGAAGATACCTGGGCAGCAATTTCTGCTTTTAAAAAAAAACTCCGCTAGGAGTTATAGAGGAACCACAGGGCACTGCATGTGATGCCATTGAGGCTTGGGACGTAGCAGGAGAAAGCTGAGTTATTATTTTAACAGCATCATCCTGAGAGACATTAGGCTAAAAAATGTTACCTTTATTTTTCAAGGTTTTCTTGACACATGAAAAATAAAATTGCATAGGAGCTGCAATTTGTGCATCTAAACATAATAAGCATGAATTCATGAGAGCAGGCTCTTGCTCCATATCAGACATGTTGTGAAACAGTAAATAAACTTGCAAAGATCAGTTTCAAATATTATAATATTCAATTAAAATAAGCTAAGGAAAAAATACACTTTAAATTTTATCCCAAATTAGGATCGATCCCCAGCTAAAATTATTTGAGAAAAGTTAAGAAAAATCATTTAATAAACATCAAATAAACTTCTAAAATACCCCTCAGGCAACCCCACACCTCAATTACTTAGGTGCCTTACCGCTACCAATTAAGACAGGATCACCCAGAAATGGAGAAAAACAACTTTTCTCAGAAACGTTATGAAGTAAAGTTGATCATGTGACCGCTAACTGCCTAGCTCAAATTACTGCTGCGACACAGAGAGGCACTAAAAATAGCTTCCTGGTACACTGAGTACCAGAAATAACATTTTTTTCAAACTGGACAGTTTAAAATGTTGCATAATTTTATTTAAAAGCAAAGGGGAAATGAATAAGCTGCAGAAATATAAAATTCAGCCTTACTTTCAGTTTAAACTTGAATTGTTTTAACAAGTAAATATGTGTCAGAGAATAAAGCATAATAAAAACATTTTACCCTTTCTTTTTAAAAGAGTTTAAATGTTAGTCTCACACATGCTACAGTGCCTGCTTCATGCCCCAGTGTAACCCATACAACAGGATTATCTATGTCCCACTGAAAAAGCAGTCACCTAGATTACGAGTTTTGCGCTAGAGGCTATGCGGTGCTAAAGAGCAGTTTTCCCTCACCACTCACTTACCTGCAGCGCTGGTATTACGAGTTTTCAGAAACCCGTCGTTAAAAGGCAAGAAGTGAGCGTTGAGCAAAATTTTGCTCCTTACCGCACTCTAATACCAGCGCTGCTTAAGTCAGCGGTGAGCTGGTGTAACGTGCTCCTGCATGATTTCCCCATAGGGATCAACAGGGAGAGCCAGCTGAAAAAAAGTCTAACACCTGCAAAGAAAGCAGCGTAAAAATCCTTAACGCAGCCCCATTGATTCCTATGGGGAAAAAAAAGTTATGTTTACACCTAACACCGTAACATGAACCCAGAGTCTAAACACCCCTAATCTTACACTTATTAACCCCCAATCTGCCGTCCCGACATCGCCTACACCTATATTATACTTATTAACCCCTAATCTGCCGCTCCGGACACCGCCGCCACCTACATTATACATATGAACCCCTAATCCGCTGCCCCCAACATCGCCGCCACCTATATTATATTTATTAACCCCTAATCTGCCGCCCCCAATGTCGCCGCCACCTACCTACACTTATTGACCCCTAATCTGCTCCCCCCAACGTCGGCATAACTATAATAAACATATTAACCCCTAAACCGCCGCACTCCCGCCTTCGCAAACATTAGTTAAATATTATTAACCCCTAATCTGCCGTCCCTAACATCGCCACCATCTACCTACATTTATTAACCCCTAATCTGCCACCCCCAACGTCGCCACCACTATATTAAAGTTATTAACCCCTAAACCTGTCTAACCCTAAACCTAACACCCACTAACTTAAATATAATTTAAATAAATCTAAATAAATATTCCTATCATTAACTAAAGTATTCCTATTTAAAACTAAATACTTACCTATAAAATAAACCCTAAACTAGCTACAATATAAATAATAGTTACATTGTAGCTAGCTTAGGATTTATTTTTATTTTACAGGCAAGTTTGTATTTATTTTAACTAGGTAGAATAGTTATTAAATAGTTATTAACTATTTAATAACTACCTAGCTAAAATAAATACAAATTTACCTGTAAAATAAAACCTAATCTAAGTTACACTAACACCTAACACTACACTACAATTAAATCAATAACCTAAATTAAATACAATTAGCTAAATTTAATTAAATTAGCTAAAGTACAACCCCCCCCACTAAATTACAGAAAATAATAAACAAATTACAGAAATGTAAACTAATTACACCTAATCTAATAGCCCGATTAAAATAAAAAAGCCCGCCCAAAATAAAAAAGAAACCTTAGCCTAAACTAAACTACCAATAGCCCTTAAAAGGGCCTTTTGCGGGGCATTGCCCCAAAGTAATCAGCTCTTTTACCTGTAAAACAAAATACAAGCAACCCCCCCAGCAGTAAAACCCACCACCCACACAACCAACACCCCAAATAAAATACTATCTAAAAAACACCTAAGCTCCCCATTGCCCTGAAAAGGGCATTTGGATGGGCATTGCCCTTAAAATGGCAGTTAGCTCTTTTGCCGCCCAAACCCTAATCTAAAAAATAAAACCCACCCAATACACCCTTAAAAAAACCTAACACTAACCCCCTGAAGATTTACTTACAGGGAGATGTCTTCATCCAAGCCGGGCGAAGTGGTCCTCCAGATGGGCAGAAGTCTTCATGCAAGCCGTGCAGAAGTGGTCCTCGAGACGGGCAGAAGTCTTCATCCAAGCCGGGCAGACGTGGTCCTCCAGACGGCATCTTCTATCTTCATCCATCCGGCGTGCAGCGGGTGCATCTTCAAGACATCCGACGCGGAGCATCCTCTTCTGGCGACGACTAAAACAGAATGAAGGTACCTTTAAATGACGTCATCCAAGATAACATCCCTTAGATTCCGATTGGCTGATAGAATTCTATCAGCCAATTGGAATTAAGGTAGAAAAAATCCTATTGGCTGATGCAATCAGCCAATCGGATTGAAGTTCAATCCTATTGGCTGATGCAGTTAGCCAATAGGCTTGAGCTCACATTCTATTGGCTGTTCCAATCAGCCAATAGAATGCAAGCTCAATCCTATTGGCTGATACCTGTAAAACAAAATACAAACAACCCCCCCAACAGTAAAACCCACCACCCACACAACCAACCCCCCAAATAAAATACTATCTAAAAAAACCTAAGCTCCCCATTGCCCTGAAAAGGGCATTTGGATGGGCATTGCCCTTAAAATGGCAGTTAGCTCTTTTGCCGCCCAAACCCTAATCTAAAAAATAAAACCCACCCAATACACCCTTAAAAAAACCTAACACTAACCCCCTGAAGATTTACTTAAAGGGAGATGTCTTCATCCAAGCCGGACGAAGTGGTCCTCCAGACAGGCAGAAGTCTTCATCCAAGCCGGGCAGAAGTGGTCCTCCAGACGGACAGAAGTCTTCATCCAAGCCGGGCAGAAGTTTTCATCAAGACACATCTTCTATCTTCATCCATCCGGCGTGCAGCGGGTGCATCTTCAAGACATCCGACGCGGAGCATCCTCTTCTGGCGATGACTAAAACAGAATGAAGGTACCTTTAAGTGACGTCATCCAAGATGGCATCCCTTAGATTCCTATTGGCTGATAGAATTCTATCAGCCAATTGGAATTAAGGTAGAAAAAATCCTATTGGCTGATGCAATCAGCCAATAGGATTGAAGCTCAATACTATTGGCTGATGCAGTCAGCCAATAGGATTCAGCTTGCATTCTATTGGCTGACGTCACTTAAAGGTACCTTCATTCTGTTTTAGTCGTCGCTAGCAGAGGATGCTCCGTGTCGGTGTCAGGGTGCCAGGAATCAGACTGAGACGAGAAGTGCAAAAATACACCTTTATTAATAGCAGAAAATATTAAAAAATCCACAAGTCAAATAACAAGCCAGGAATCAAAACCAGAGCTGGTAGTCAGACGAGCTGAGTCAGGAGCCAAAGCGAGAGTAAGACGAGCCGGAATCAGGAACAAGGAGAACAGCAGAGTCAGGAACAAGCCAGGGATCAGGAACCAGGAAGGACGTCAGATAGCCAGGTAATACACAGGAGCTCTCACAAACAGGTCTGAGAAAACCAAGGGCAAAGCATACTGAACAGAGGCCCTTTAAATAATAAGTGATGACATCACAATTCTGAGACTGCATCCTG
This sequence comes from Bombina bombina, assembly GCF_027579735.1. Classification (NCBI taxonomy): domain Eukaryota; kingdom Metazoa; phylum Chordata; class Amphibia; order Anura; family Bombinatoridae; genus Bombina; species Bombina bombina. Next base: position 1,079,063,227 of record NC_069499.1, on the reverse strand, counting down.
TCTCACAAGGATGATGTACACCAGTCTGGCCATAAAAGGAAGTGCAGGAAATGAGCAGCATCACACAGTATGCACCAGCCATCAAAAGAGGTTAGTAAAATGGCTGCCAGCAGCATATGACAAACAAAACAGGGAAAAAACCCTGACAGTACCCTCCCCTTAACGACCGGCTTATTGGGGAAACGGGAATGGAAAGCACGGAGGAGGGCGGGAGCATGAAAATCAGAGGAGGGAACTAGTGATGTCGCTATATAGTTCGCAAATAGTTCCCGGCGAACATAGCATGTTCGCGTTTGCCGCGGCGGGCGAACATATGCAATGTTCGATCCGCCCCCTATTCGTCATCATTGAGTAATACTTTGACCCTGTACCTCACAGTAAACAGGCACATTCCAGCCAATCAGCAGCAGACCCTCCCTCCCAGACCCTCCTACCTCCTGGACAGCATCCATTTTAGATTCATTCGGAAGCTGCATTGTTAGTGAGAGGAGGGACAGTGTATCTGCTGCTGATTTAGTAGGGAAATCTATAGCTAGGCTAGTGTATTCAGTGTCCACTGCAGTCCTGAAGGACTCATCTGATCTCTGCTGTAAGGACAGCACCCCATAAAGCCCTTTTTATGGCTGCTTTTTTTTTTTCCTGTGTAATCTAATTGCAGTTGCCTGCCTGCCAGCGTGGGTGTCAGGCTCACAGCGTATACTGTGCCCACTTGCCCAGTGCCACCACTCATATCTGGTGTAACAGTAGTGTAGATTTTAAAAAAACAACACTTTTTTGACTGTGATAAATAATAGCAGTCAGTTTCCTTCACACGTGTGCGTTTAAGTGCCTGCCTGCCAGGGGACAGTGTCACCCCAGTGCAACTCATATCTGGTGTAACAGTAGTGTAGATTTAAAAAAAAACATAATTTATGCTACCTGATAAATTTATTTCGCTTGTGGTGTATCCAGTCCACGGATTATCCCTTACTTGTAGGATATTCTCCTTCCCAACAGGAAGTTGCAAGAGGATCACCCACAGCAGAGCTGCTATATAGCTCCTCCCCTAACTGCCATATCCAGTCATTCGACCGAAAACAAGCAGAGAAAGGAGAAACCATAGGGTGCAGTGGTGACTGTAGTTTAAAATGAAAAAATACCTGCCTTAAAATGACAGGGCGGGCCGTGGACTGGATACACCACAAGAGAAATAAATTTATCAGGTAAGCATAAATTATGTTTTCTCTTGTAAGGTGTATCCAGTCCACGGATCATCCATTACTTGTGGGATACCAATACCAAAGCTAAAGTACATGGATGAAGGGAGGGACAAGGCAGGTACTTTAACGGAAGGTACCACTGCCTGTAAAACCTTTCTCCCAAAAATAGCCTCTGAAGAAGCAAAAGTATCAAATTTGTAGAATTTTGAAAAAGTATGAAGCGAAGACCAAGTCGCCGCCTTGCAAATCTGTTCAACAGAAGCCTCATTTTTAAAGGCCCATGTGGAAGCCACAGCTCTAGTAGAATGAGCTGTAATCCTTTCTGGAGGCTGCTGGCCAGCAGTCTCATAGGCTAAGCGGATTATGCTTCTTAGCCAAAAAGAAAGAGAGGTTGCCGAAGCCTTTTGACCTCTCCTCTGTCCAGAGTAGACAACAAACAAAGCAGATGTTTGACGAAAATCTTTAGTAGCTTGTAAGTAAAACTTTAAAGCACGAACCACGTCCAGATTGTGTAATAGATGTTCCTTCTTTTTTGAAGAAGGATTAGGACACAAAGATGGAACAACAATCTCTTGATTGATATTCTTATTAGATACCACCTTAGGTAAAAACCCAGGTTTGGTACACAGGACTACCTTATCCGCATGGAAGATCAGATAAGGAGAATCACATTGTAAAGCAGATAACTCAGAGTCTCTACGAGCCGAGGAAATAGCTACCAAAAACAGAACTTTCCAAGATAAAAGTTTGATATCTATGGAATGAAGAGGTTCAAACGGAACTCCTTGAAGAACCTTAAGAACAAGATTTAAGCTCCATGGCGGAGCGACAGGTTTAAAAACAGGCTTGATTCTAACTAAAGCCTGACAAAATGCCTGAACGTCTGGAACATCTGCCAGACGCTTGTGCAAAAGAATAGACAGGGCAGAAATCTGTCCCTTTAAGGAACTAGCTGACAATCCTTTTTCCAAACCTTCTTGGAGAAAGGATAATATCCTGTGAATCCTGACCTTACTCCATGAGTAACCCTTGGATTCACACCAATAAAGATATTTACGCCATATCTTATGGTAAATTTTCCTGGTGACAGGCTTTCGTGCCTGTATTAAGGTATCAATGACTGACTCGGAGAAGCCACGCTTTTATAACATCAAGTGTTCAATCTCCAGGCAGTCAGTCTCAGAGAAATTAGATTTGGATGATTGAAAGGACCTTGTAGTAGAAGGTCTTGTCTTAATGGCAGAGTCCAAGGTGGAAAGGATGACATGTCCACTAGATCTGCATATCAGGTCCTGCGTGGCCACGCAGGCGCTATCAAGATCACCGATGCTCTCTCCTGCTTGATCTTGGCAATCAGACGAGGGAGCAGAGGAAACGGTGGAAACACATAAGCAAACACCTCCAGATGGAGCTCCCACTCCCCAGGATGAAAAGTCTGTCGACTTAGAAAATCCGCCTCCCAGTTCTCTACACCTGGGATATGGATAGCTGATAGGTGGCAAGAGTGAATCACTGCCCAGCGAATTATCTTTGAGACTTCTAACATCGCTAGGGAACTCCTTGTTCCCCTTTGATGTCTGATGTAAGCCACAGTCGTGATGTTGTCCGACTGAAATCTGATGAACCTCAGAGATGCTAACTGAGGCCAAGCCTGAAGAGCATTGAATATCGCTCTCAGTTCCAGAATATTTATTGGAAGGAGTGACTCCTCCTGATTCCACGATCCCTGAGCCTTCAGGAAGTTCCAGACTGCACCCCAACCTAGAAGGCTGGTATCTGTCGTTACAATTGTCCAATCTGGCCTGCAAAAGGTCATACCTTTGGACAGATGGACCCGAGATAGCCACCAGAGAAGAGAATCCCTGGTCTCTTGATCCAGATTTAGTAGAGGGGACAAATCTGTGTAATCCCCATTCCACTGACTGAGTATGCAGAGTTGCAGCAGTCTGAGATGTAGGCGTGCAAACGGCACTATGTCCATTGCTGCTACCATTAAGCCGATTACTTCCATGCACTGAGCCACCGAAGGGCGAGGAATGGAATAAAGAACACAGCAGGAATTTAGAAGTTTTGATAACCTGGACTCCGTCAGGTAAATTTTCATTTCTACAGAATCTATCAGAGTCCCTAGGAAGGAAACTCTTGTGAGGGGGGATAGAGAACTCTTTTCCTCGATCACCTTCCACCCATGCGACCTCAGAAATGCCAACACTATGTCCGTATGAGACTTGGCAATTTGGAAGTTTGACGCCTGAATCAGGATGTCATCTAAATAAGGGGCCACTGCTATGCCCCGCGGCCTTAGAACCGCCAAAAGCGACCCCAGAACCTTTGTAAAAATTATTGGGGCTGTAGCTAACCCAAAGGGAAGAGCTACAAACTGGTAATGCCAGTCTAGGAAGGCAAACCTTAGAAACCGATGATGATCTTTGTGTATCGTAATGTGAAGATAAGCATCCTTTAAATCCACTGTAGTCATGTATTGACCCTCCTAGATCATAGGTAGGATGGTATGAATAGTCTCCATCTTGAATGATGGAACTCTGAGGAATTTGTTTAAGATCTTTAGATCCAAAATTGGTCTGAAGGTTCCCTCTTTTTTGGGAACCACAAACAGATTTGAGTAAAATCCCTGTCCCTGTTCCTCCTTTGGAACTGGATGGATCACTCCCATAACTAGGAGGCCTTGTACACAGTGTAAGAATGCCTCTCTCTTTATCTGGTTTGCAGATAATTGTGAAAGAAAAAATCTCCCTTTTGGGGGGGAAACCGTGAAGTCCAGAAGATATCCCTGGGATATAATTTCCAACGCCCAGGGATCCTGGACATCTCTTGCCCACGCCTGGGCGAAGAGCGAAAGTCTGCCCCCTACTAGATCCGTTACCGGATAGGGGGCCGTTCCTTCATGCTGTCTTAGAGGCAGCAGCAGGCTTTTTGGGCTGCTTACCTTTGTTCCAGGTCTCGTTAGGTCTCCAGACCGTCTTGGACTGAGCAAAAGTTTCCTCTTGTTTTGCATTAGAGGAAGTTGATACCGCACTTGCCTTGAAGTTTCGAAAGGCACGAAAATTAGACTGTTTGGGCATGACCTTTTCCTCCAGTGATATTAGCAATAATCTCCTTCAAACCAGGCCCGAATAGGGTCTGCCCCTTGAAGGGAATGTTAAGCAGCTTAGACTTTGAAGTAACATCAGCTGACCATGATTTAAGCCATAGCGCTCTGCGCGCCTGGATAGCAAACCCAGAATTCTTAGCCGTTAGTTTAGTCAAGTGAACAATGGCATCAGAAACAAAAGAATTGGCTAGCTTAAGTGCTCTAAGCTTGTCAAGTATGTCATCCAATGGAGTCGCTACCTGTAAAGCCTCTTCCAGAGACTCAAACTAGAACGCCGCAGCAGCAGTGACAGGAGCAATGCATGCAAGGGGCCGTAGGATAAAACCTTGTTGAATAAACATTTTCTTAAGGTAACCCTCTAACTTTTTATCCATTGGATCTAAGAAAGCACAACTGTCCTCGACAGGGATAGTAGTACGCTTTGCTAGAGTAGAAACTGCTCCCTCCACCTTAGGAACTGTCTGCCATAAGTCCCGTGTGGTGGAGTCTATTGGAAACATTTTTCTAAAAATAGGAGGGGGAGAGAACGGCACACCTGGTCTATCCCATTCCTTGGTAATAATTTCTGTAAACCTTTTAGGTATTGGAAAAACATCAGTGCACACCGGCACTGCATAGTATTTATCCAGTCTACACAATTTCTCTGGCACTGCAATTGTATCACAGTCATTCAGAGCAGCGAAAACCTCCCTGAGCAACACGCGGAGGTGTTCAAGCTTAAATTTAATTGTTGAGATATCAGAATCAGGTTGCATCATCTTCCCTGAGTCAGAAACATCACCCACAGAAAGAAGCTCTCCCTCTTCAGCTTCTGCATATTGTGAGGCAGTATCAGACATAGCTCTTAAAGTGTCAGTATGCTCTGTATTTCGTCTAACTCTAGAGCTATCTCGCTTTCCTCTAAATTCAAGTAGTCTGGCTAATACCGCTGACAGTGTATTATCCATGACTGCCGCCATGTCTTGTAAAGTAAACGATATGGGCGCCCTAGATGTACTTGGCGCCATTTGAGCGTGAGTCCCTTGAGCGGGAGTCAAAGGATCTGACACGTGGGGAGAGTTAGTCGGCATAACTTCCCCCTCGTCAGATTCCTCTGGTGATAAATTTTTTAAAGACAAAATATGATCTTTATTGCTTAAAGTGAAATCAGTACATTTGGTACACATCAAGTTAACAAGCAATTATAAGAAACGGTACTGTGCCTTTAAGAGAAAACATTTTTGTCAGAATTTGAAAAACAGTGAAAAAAGGCAGTAAATCAAACAATTTTTTTACAGTGTGTATAATAAGCTAACAGAGCATTGCACCCACTTGCAAATGGATGATTAGCCCCGGATCAAAAAAACGATATAGATGTTTTTTTAACAGTCACACCAAACTGCCACAGTCTTGCTGTGGGCCTACCTTCTCCAACAAACGATTTTGGAAAGCCTAAGAGCCCTCTAGAGATGTCCTATAGCATTCAGGGGACTCCTGGAGGAAGCTGGATGTCTCAGTCTGTAAAAGTTACTGCGCAAAATAGCGCTAAATTAGGCCCTTCCACTCATAGTAACACAGTGGAAGGCCTCAGGAAACTGTTTCTAGGCAAATTTAAGCCAGCCATGTGGAAAAAAACTAGGCCCCAATAAAGTTTTATCACCAAAGTAAATATAAAAACGTTTAAACATGCCAGCAAACGTTTTATATTGTAAATATAAAAGAGTATTACCTCAGAAAGTAAGCATGATACCAGTCGCTATTAAATCACTGTATTCAGGCTTACCTTACATAAATTTGGTATCAGCAGCATTTTTCTAGCATTGACATCTTCTAGAAAATAATTTTAACTGCAAATACCTTATAGCAGGATAACCTGCACGCCATTCCCCCGCTGAAGTTACCTCTCTCTTCAGTCATGTGTAAGAACAGCAATGGATCTTAGTTACAACCTGCTAAGATCATAGAAATCACAGGCAGATTCTTCTATTTTTCTGCCTGGAACAAAATAGTACAACTCCGGTACCATTTAAAAATAATAAACTTTTGATTGAAGCAAAATAACAGCTACATTTCACCAATTTCTCTCTTACTACCTCCATGCTTGTTGAGAGTTGCAAGAGAATGACTGGATATGGCAGTTAGGGGAGGAGCTATATAGCAGCTCTGCTGTGGGTGATCCTCTTGCAACTTCCTGTTGGGAAGGAGAATATCCCACAAGTAATGGATGATCCGTGGACTGGATACACCTTACAAGAGAAAACAACACTTTTTTGACTGTGTTAAATAATAGCAGTCAGTTTCCTTCACACGTGTGCGTTTCAGTGCCTGCCTGCCAGGGCACAGTGTCACCCCAGTTCAACTCATATCTGGTGTAACAGTAGCGTAGATTTAAAAAAAACAACACTTTTTTGACTGTGTTAAATAATAGCAGTCAGTTTCCTTCACACGTGTGCGTTTCAGTGCCTGCCTGCCAGGGCACAGTGTCACCCCAGTGCAACTCATATCTGGTGTAACAGTAGTGTACATACCTGATGTTTTAAAGCTTGTTATTCCAAACAATTTAGGAATGTTAGGTGATTTATGCCCTTTATGGATTAAAACCAGACTCTGCATCAACTATGTAATTTTCCATGGGAGTTTTGCCATGGATCCCCCTCCGGCATGCCACAGTCCAGGTGTTAGTACCCTTGAAACAACTTTTCCATCACTATTATGGCAAGAGTCCCTGTGGGTTTTAAAATTCGCCTGCCTATTGAAGTCTATGGCGGTTCACCTGGTTCGCCCGTTCACGAACAGTTGTGGAAGTTCGCGCCCGCCGTTTGCGAACACAAAATTTTAGGTTTGCGACATCACTAGAGGGAACCCATGAACGCTCCTCCGGACCATAGCCCCTCCAGTGAATCAAATACTGTATGCGGCCCCTGGACATACGAAAGTCAATAATGCTGCTGACCTCATACTCCTCATGGTTGTCAATAAAGATAGGATGGGGATGAGGCAACACAGTGGTAAACCAATTACAAACCAATGGTTTCAAGAGGGAGACATTAAAAACATTGGAGATGCGCATTGCAGGTGGAAGGTCAAGAGCGTAGGTCACAGGATTGACCCGTCGGAGTATTCGAAAAGGATCAACATAACGGGGAGCCAATTTATTGGAAGGCACATAAAGATTTAAGCTGCGGGAGGACAGCCAAACTCTCTCACCAACCTGGTAGGAAGGAGCTGGCCGACGCCTACGATCAACCTGGAACTTTCGGCGCTGCATAGAACGATGAAGGCAATCCTGAATCTGCACCCAAGTGGAACGGAGTTGCCGGAGATGCTCCTCCAAAGCCAGAATACCCTGTGACATGAATGAATTGGGCAACAAGGATGGTTGAAACCCATAATTCGCCATGAACGGGGATAACTTGGAGGAAGCATTAATAGCACTATTAAGAGCAAACTCTGTCCAAGGTAACAGTTCAGACCAATTATTGTGGTGATCTGAGACATAGCAACGGAGGAACTGTTCCAGAGCTTGATTAGACTGTTCTGCAGCCCCATTGGATTGAGGGGGATATGCAGAGGAGAAGGAAATCTGGATCCCCATTTGAGCACAAAAGAAACGCCAAAATCTGGAGACAAACTGGCTACCACGGTCCGACACTATCTCCTTGGGTAACCCATGTAAACGGAAGACCTCCCAGGCAAAAATTGAGGCAAGCTCCTGAGCGGTAGGCAACTTCTTCAAAGGAATGCAATGCAACATTTTAGAAAAACGGTCAACCACCATAAGGATAACAGTATTGCCAATGGAAACAGGGAGCTCAACAATGAAGTCCATGGAAAGATGTGTCCAAGGATGCTCACCATTAGCAATGGGTTGAAGAAGACCCACAGGAAGACATTGAGGAGTCTTATTCTGTGCACAAACTGAGCAGATGGCAACATACGCAGCAACATCAGAACGAAGCCACCAGAATTGTCAAGTGACAGACCAAATCATTTGGTTCTTTCCTGGGTAACCTGCGGCGTTAGAATAGTGCTAAGTGTGCAAAAGTTTAGTTTGAAGATTCTCAGGAACAAAACACTTACCACTAGGTTTCTCAGGAGGTGCATTGGTTTGTCCAGCTAGGATCTCCTCCTCCAAGGGAGAAGTCAAATTAGTACGTATGGTAGCCAAAATATGGTCAGGAGGTATAACTGGAGTAGGTACAGATTCCTCCTTGGACAGAGGGGAAAATTGTCAAGAGAGGGCATTAGCCCTAATATTCTTACTATCAGGCAGGTAGGAGACCACATAATTAAACCGAGACAAAAATAGTGCCCATCTGGCCTGTCGGGGCAGCAAAGGCAATCTTAAGACTATCAAAGGCCTTAATGGCAGTAGGTGACCAATGGAGTGGATCATTCTCTTTACGGGTTATGTCTGTGATAGGTTTGACCAAGGAAGAAAAGTATTTTAATAAAGTTTCTATAGTAATTGGCAAACCAGAAAAAAACGTTGAATAGACCGAAGACCAACTGGGCGAGGCCACTGCAGAACTGCAGATGACTTGTCAGGATCCATGGAGAACCCTGCAACGGAGATAACATAACCTAGGAAGGTTACTTGAGTCTGATAGAACTCACATTTCTCGAGTTTACAAAACAGGCCGTTCTCACGTAGTCTCTGAAGAACCCGTGTAACATCAGAACGATGAGCCTCAAGTGTGGGTGAGTGTATGAGGATGTCATCTAAGTACACCACAACACACTGTGGCAACATATCTTGTAGGAAATCATTAATAAATTCCTGGAAAACAGCAGGAGCATTACATAGGCCAAAGGGCATTACAAGATACTCATAATGCCTGCTCCTGGTGTTAAATGCTTTTTTCCATTCGTGGCCTTCCTTGATTCTAACGAGATTGTACGCTCCTCTCAAATCAAGTTTAGTAAAGACCGTAGCTCCCTTGAGGTGGTCAAAGAGTTCCGTAATGAGCGGAATAGGGTAAGCATTCTTAATGGTAAGATGATTAACACCCTTATAATTGATCCATGGTCTTAACTTGCCACCCTTTTTCTTCACAAAGAAGAAGCCAGCCCCTCCAGGAGAGCAGGATTTGTGGATGATCCTCCGCGACGGAGCATCGGCAACATACTCCTCCATAGCACAATTCTCTGCAACGGACAGAGGGTAAACACGGCCCCGAAGAGGAATGGCTCCGGGTTGCAGGTCTATGGCACAATCGTAAGACCGGTGAGGAGGCAACGTACTGGCATGCACCTTGTCAAAAACATCTAGGAACTCTCGGTACTCCTCAGGCAATTGAGATACCGAAGAAGTGCACAAGACTTTAACTGGTTTCCAAAGACAAGTGGAAATACATTGCGGAGACCACAACAAAATTTTGGACCAGAGGCAGTCGAGACTGGGATTGTGCTTTTGGAGCCAGGGATAACCCAGAACAACTGAAAAATGCGGAGAGTTTATGACCTGGAACTGGAGGGTTTCAAAATGGAGAGCCCCAACAGTCATGGATAACGGAGCAGTTTCGTGAGTAACGAGGGCTGAAGTAGCCTGCCATCAATGGCCTCAATAGCAAGCGGAACTGACTGAGGCAAAACAGGAATGGAGTGCTTTGATACAAAAGCACTGTCAATGAAATAGCCACCAGCACCGGAGTCAACCAGAGCCTGGGTGACTATGGAGGAGTCCACCCAGGAAAGGACAACCGTGACCAAAGGTTTCTCCTTTAGTGGTTCCGGGGACAAGAATAAACCACCCAAGGTCTGCCCCTGACAGGACCTAAGGTGTGAGCGTTTCCCGGCTGTGTAGGACAAGACTTCAAAAGGTGGCCCTGTAACCCACAATAGAGGCAGAGCCCCTCCCTCCTCCTAAAGGCCCTCTCCGCTGCGGAGAGACACATAAATCCCAACTGCATTGGCTCAGCAGTACCTGGTGACTCTGGACCAGGAGGCATGAAACGAGAGGGAGGCATCGTTGGGAACAAACATGTAGGAGACAACGGAACAGGAGGCTTCCGCAAGCACTCTTTGAAAGAGGGCCTCTCACTTAGTCTGATGTCAATTAGAATCAAAAAAGAGATCTTCTGGTAAATCTCTGGCAGCAACTTAGTCTTTAATCGCATCAGAGAGCCCATGAAAGAAGGCGGCAACAAGGGCTTCATTGTTCCAACCTACCTCTGCGGCAAGCGTACGGAAATCAATGGCATACTGAGCAACAGGTCTTGTACCTTGCTGAATCGATATGAGTCATTTAGCAGCAGAGGAGGAGCGAGCCAGAACATCTAATACCCTTTGAAAGGAAGCCACAAATTCAGGGTAATTTGAAATCACTGGTTTATTAATCTCCCACAAGGGATTAGCCCAGGCAAGAGCTGTGTCAGAGAGTAACGAGATGAGAAATCACACCTTAGCTCTGTCAGAGGGAAACATCTGAGGTAACATCTCAAAGTAAATGCCCACCTGGTTCAAAAACCTTCTGCACTGATTATGATCGCCTCCATAATGCTGAGGTAGAGGTGCAGAACCGGACATGCTCCTGGTAGGACTAGGTGCAGCAGCGGAAACAGGAGTAGCCATAACTTGTGGGACACTTTGGTCCAAATGTGCAGTGCGAGTCAGCAGGGTTTGCAGGGCTAGTGCAAATTGATCCAATAGAATCTTAGAATCTTTACCCCTTAGAATCTTAACATGGCTGACAGTGTGCACTTTTATTGCTCTTATTGTAAATTAAGTGTTGTGCTCAAGTGCAGCACAAAATAGCACTGGAAAAGTGTTAATGCCTGAAAATATGCATTACAAAACCCTTCTATAATATATTAAAATAAAGTATTTTACTCATATTTATTAAATTTAAACGCAATGTTTAATATTGACATGTATATGTGTGAGTATTTATATGTGTGTAGCTAAATGTATGTTTATTATGTATGTGTGTAGTGTTTTAAATGCATATTTCAATAGAAAACCAGTTTAAAAGTAAGAGAAGCATTAGTTTTTCAGTGCATCCCCATAGAAGTTTATTATGTGAGTAAATGATTGCACATGCGCCATTTGACATTTATAATGCATATGTTAGGGCACCATAACCTCACCATTCACTCATGTGCTAAAATATTGCTTTAACGTTAATGTAAGTACAAAAATTAAAATACCATTGCTTGCTAACATCACAAGGGCAATCAAAAATTGTTTTATTTTTGTGCTCATATTACAAGTTGAAAGCAATATTTTAACCCCTGAGCGAAAGTCTAGGGCATGATATCCTGCATATTTTTGAGCTCTACTTGTAATCTAGCCCAATGTTGTGTACAGAATCTTTTGCAAACAAACATTCATTTTCTGACACTTTCAAAATGAAAGGGATATGAAACCCAGAGTTCTGAACCAAAAATGTGCCGGCTCCTAAGCTTACATGTCACCTTTTTCAAACACAGACACCAAGAGAATTAATAAAATTTGACAATTGGAGTAAATTAGAAAGTTGCTTAAAATTGCATGCTCTATCTGAATAATGAAAGAAAGAAAAAAATGTCTTTCATATCCCTTTAACAACTTTCACTTTATTAACCTTTTTTCATACATTAACATTATAAAATATGTAACTGCTGCTATATTATATGCATGACAAAAAATGAGAGCAATATCTGTTCAAATTATAGGACAGATTTTTCTCTATCGAGGCAATATAAAAAGAACAATCTTTGGTTTAATTTCATTAAAAGTAATCAGAAATTATTTAAATCTTTAGAGTTCAGAAATTAGGTGCTAAAAATGTTCCATATATTTCATGTTAAAGCCCATTTATCTTTCAAGTGGAAATGTCTATGGGAACGAGTTCATATATAAAGAAGCACTAAAACTGGTTTTGCATTGCCCTCATAATTTTCCCTCTACTAATTATTGTCACAGAATGTTAATTTGTGGGACAAAATGCTTAATTAATGTAGAAAAGGGGTGCCAACAGCTTGAACTGAATGAGAAAACATAGGATTTTTTTTTTTCTTGGACCAGGATAGAGCTGATTTTATTATAAATAACTAGAGAATGTTGTTTCTAATTAGAATTTTGTATAGCTTTATAATGTCATGGAAGACATACATATATATTTACAGAAAGTGTGAGAGAGAAGGGCTACATACAAATACATTGCATGTATTAGAAAACAAGAGAAAGTAGCTTCCAAGTTACACATGTTAATTCATACATTTTAGAAAACCTTATTTTGAAAAAAAAATCATCAGTTTTTTATGATGCTGGCAACTTGCCTGCTAAAAGACAGAGCAAAATCATACTACAGAATTTAGCAGCTCACAATTGGCATCATTTCCTGTTGGTTAGTATTTTGGAATTGATATTTAAATGTAAACTGGGCTCAGCTAGTACAGACTTTTACCACATGATGACACTTGGAAGAATACAACCAGCTTAGATCTGCCAAAACAAATGCAGAGCAGTTTCATTGTGAATGACATGTTTGTTGATGCTCGGAAAATGCTAGAACTAAAGAGTGCTGCATCAATTATAACTTTAGAAAATATAATACGATGACATACTATATGAGCAAATGTAAAATAAGATTACCTCTTGTACAACCTTAAAGGGACATTAAACACATTGAGATGGCAATATAAAATAATAAATCGTATATATATATATATATATATATATATATATATATATATATATATATATATATATATATATATATATATATATATATATATAAAAATCTGCAATATACATTCATTATTTGTTTTGTCCCCTTTTCCTGTAATTACATTCTGAAATTGTGAGCTTTTCAGTTCCTGTTAGAAATGGAAGTGCAGAACTCTGTTATATTCCGCACAGCCATTGGCTGCACACTCTAGTGACCTATTTATAACTGTCCCTAATTGGCCACAGCAGAGATGGTAACCTAAGTTACAACATGGCAACTCCCATTGTTTTACAGACACTAAAACTTTAAACTTATTTTGTCAATATTTAAACTGCTAATGAAAGTTTAAAAATTGTATCTCCATGTTGTGTTCAGATTAATTTTTCTTTGAATGCATCATTCTATTTAACATTTTTTTAGTGTTTAATGTCCCTTTAAATGCAAGATTCTGTTTTCCTACATAGGGCAAAATAATTTTGAAAATCAAATTGTTTTCTTCAGTTAAAATGTGAATAGGCCATGGTATTTGTATTGTAATTTTGATAACCAGTTGCCAAATAAAGTCAGAAAACAGCATTCAGCAATTTTCTTGAGCAAGGCAGACTGTTTTACCTCTAGAACACATATTTCATCCATTTCTCATAAAATGCCAGTACTTGCTTATCATTTTTATTTCCACACATTTTTTCACTAAACATAGACACAGAAGATGTTCGGATACTTGCTGCCAATCCAGCATATGAGTTAAATGTACTATATGGTTTATATAAAAATTTGGGTGCTGCAAATGGAGTCACTGGGGGGAAAACAAATGCTAATCAGAGAGGCAATAGAGGACATTAAGAAATGAGAATAAAGAGAGCAAAAAAATAACACCATATCTGTATTGGAAAAATATAGTATTAGACAGTGGAAAAGCCACCCATATGACGCATAGACAGTATTGACTTCAGTCATCACAATCCATTTTAATTATACTCTCTAAAAGGTTTTCAGGACCACTTTGCTTTTATTGAATTCAACACCTAAAGGGACTGGTTAAAGGGAACCTCAACACCTAATTAACATATTCTAAACTAACTTTTTCTAATTGTGCAAAATAAACTAACTAGCAATGCTGTATGCAGTCTTTTCATCTTACTGCATTTTATTTTTGATAAAAGCTTTATAATTTAAACATTGATTTGCAGCATTGGATGTGATGCAAGCTGCCATTTGTTAAAGTATTTTTCACAACAGTGTGTCACGTGATGCACACGGCACCAGCTATTAGTAAATCACAGTGAGCCCTGCAGTCAGTGTCTGACAAGAACGGCTTCAGGCACTGTTATGTTTATAAATAGAACGAGCAGGGAAAGGAAGTCTAAGGGGGAGGAGAGGTTAAGACAGAGGGAGGCACAGGAGGAAGAAAGGCTCCGGAGATCATATGTAAGGTAGATGAATGTCTCTTGTTACAATTTTTATGCAGCGTGAGTTTGCTTTCTTTCTTCCCCCTGTGCCTCGCTCTCTCCACCTCTCCTCCCCCCTCACACTTCCTTCCCTCCTCGTGCCATTTATAAACATAACAGTGCCTGAAGCCGTTCTTGTCAGACACTGCAGGGCTCACTATGATTTAGTAATAGCTGGTGCTGTGTGCATCACGTGACACAGTGTTGAGGAACGCATGTTACAAGATGGCAGCTTGCATAGCTTATACAATGCTGCAGATCAGCGTTTACATTGTAAAGCTTTTATCTACAATAGAATGCAGTAAGATAAAAACTGCATACATCATTACAATCAGTTTATTTAGGATAATCAGTAAAAGTTAGTTTAGAGCATTTCCAGCAGGTGTTTAGGGTCCCTTTAAGTGCAAAAGTAGGCTTTTTGACATATTTGCAAGTATTTCAAGAACATTCTTTTAAATTATTAAGGGCTAGATTACTAGTGCCTCGCTAACAGTTGCACACAAGCAAAAAGGGGTTAATCGCGGATGTTTGCTCGTGTCAGATTTTCCTATCGTATTACAAATTGAAAGTAAATGCAATCACTTGAGTGCAATTGAAGTTAGTTGAAGTTAGCACAACCTCAGAGCTATGGTTAACAGTTTTGCAAAGCAAAAAAGTGTCACAACACATCAAAAATACATTGCAAAGTCCACTTACACTCACAATAACACCATCTGATAAAAATTATTAAAACAAAAAAATTTGCATAAAAAAAGTTATAAGGGATCAAAGATATGAGATCTCAGGTGTTAGAAGAAAGTCCAAGGAGACAGCAGCACACAACACTTCAAAAAGTTCATGGATAATTTGGAAATTTATTAGACATCAAGGTGCACAAAAAGGAGACGTTTCGGACCTTAGTCCTTAGTCATGTCAGTACAATGCAGAGAAAGAACAGAGGCACCACCATGGCCTAGTACCACCAAAACAACGGTGCTAATGGGGCAGGCTGGAACTTTGCAGTAGTCCAGCTCACTGTATGCAACCAGCAATGATGTCCGGTTAGGTAACCTTGAGGGAGCACTCCTATTTGCTAAACCATTCTCTTAATCCAATACCAAGCAGCCTCTTCCGCTTATCAGTTTCTCATCAGCCTTCACATGTTCTCTGGTTTTCAAACAGTTTGACAACAACAGATTCCTGGAACTGAAGGCAAGAGCGGTTTGTCCTGCTTGTACTCTCAGAGCCCTTCCCGCGGGTGGAGCCGCATGACAACTTTTGTTTATCGGACGTGTAAGTCAGACTCTTCAGGTAGCTAAATACATAAATCTCTAGCAATGAGGGCGGTTCCAGGACGGGCAACAGAAACACACTTTCTTTGTACGGATATCAGACCTATACTCAGTGATACTATCGCAGACCATCCTTGTGGTCTCTCCGATATAGCTCTGCTCACATGGGTATTTGATCATATAAATAGCATAATTAGTGGTACAGGTAAAAAAATCTCTGATCTTAAATTTCTTTCCCGTTCTTGGGTGAAAAAAATATCTACCTTTAATCATGTTATTACAGCTCGAGCATCCTAAACAAGTATAACAACCAAAGTTTTTTTCATTTAAATAGGTCTGTGTGTTACCCTTCAAAGTACCAATATCAGCTTTAACCAATTTGTCACATAAATTACAACTCTGTTTAAAGGCTGGCATAAATGCAGTTTGAAATTCTTTAACTAGGGGTCTACATATGCTTAAAATGTGCCAATGTTTTCTCAGACTTTTAAGGATCTAATTGCTTAGGTCATTGTAACCAGTAACAAAGACTAACGGCTAGATTTAGAGTTTTGTCAGTAAAGACCCGCGGTGCTAACGCTGCTTTTTTTTCCAGTGCACCCTTAAGACAACGCTGGTATTTAGAGTTGTCTGAGGGGCTGCGTTAGCCTCAGAAAAGGGAGCGTTGAGCCTAATTTCGCTCCACATCAACCCTCAATACCAGCGTTGCCTACGGTAGCGGTAAGCTGGAAAAACGTGCTCGTGCACGATATCCCCATAGGAAACAATGGGGCAGTTTAGGCTGAAAAAAAACACCTGCAAAAAAGCAGCGTTCAGCTCCTAACGCAGCCCTATTGTTTCCTATGGGGAAACACTCTCTAAGTCTGCACCTAACACCCTAACATGAACCCCGAGTCTAAACACCCCATACCTTACACTTATTAACCCCTAATCTGTCGCCCCTGCTATCACTGACACCTACATTATATTATTAACCCCTAATATGCCGCAACCTACATTATCCCTATGAACCACTAATCTGCTGCCCCTAACACTGCAGACCCCTATATTATATTTATTACCCCCTAATCTGCCCCCCCAGCATCGCCGCTACCTTACCTACACTTATTAACCCCTAATCAGCCGACCGGACCTCGCCACCACTATAATAAATGTATTATCCCCTAAACCTCCGCACCCCCGCCTCGCAAACACTATAATAAATGTTATTAACCCCTAATCTGCCCTCCCTAACATCGCCGCCACCTACCTACAATTATTAACCCCTAATCTCCTGTCCGCACCGTCGCCGCTACTATAATAAAGTTATTAACCCCTAAACCTAACTCTAACCCTAACACCCCCCTAACATAAATATAATTTAAATGAAACGAAATAATATTCCTAAAATTAACTAAATTAATCCTATTTAAAACTAAATACTTACCTATCAAATAAGCCCTAATATAGCTACAATATAACTAATAGTTACATTGTAGCTATTTTAGGATTTATATTTATTTTACAGGCAACTTTGTATTTATTTTAACTAGGTACAATAGCTATTAAATAGTTAATAACTATTTAATAGCTACCTAGTTAAAATAAGTACAAAATTACCTGTAAAATAAATCCTAACCTAAGTTACAAATAAGGAAAGGAAATAAGGTAGACAGGCAGCCAAGTGAACTAGAAATTTAGTTGAAGAGCCAGGGGGTCGGTATATGACTGCAACATGTATAGAGAGGGGAGAGAATAAGCAATTCATGTGGGTTTCGAATGAGGAAAATGTGACAGAAGAGATGAGATGTATTTATTGGAAGCTACAACGAGAGCAAAGTAAAATACCTACACCACCTCCTTGTCTAGTAGAGACCCCCATGTGACAGAGCAGCAGTGGATGCTGTGTCTAGGGGGAGAGAGCGGGAGATCAAGCCTGAAGATTGAGGGAGCAGGAGATAAAGAGGTCATGTATAGAAGTGAACTTGTTGCAAACAGAGCAATAGTTCCAGAGTGCACAAGGGAAAGGGGTAGTGGCTTTAGATGCAAGAGGAATGTGAGTAAGGTTACCAGAGTTTTGTTTTCTGAGTCTATGGAATGGTACACATGGATGTGCATGTCTAGGAAATTGTTGGGGACCAGGATTAGGGGAGATGTCACCAGCAGCTAGTATAAGTAAGAGGGAGAGTGACATGTGATAAGATACAGATTTGCAGTAATGAGACTGTTTTTGAGACGATGTGCAAGGGGGAGAGAGAGTGTTTAGGAATAGATAAAGTTCATGAGTAAAAAAGTAAGGTGAGTTTAAAAGAGATGGGCTAATGAACAGTGCAGGTGGTGAGGAGGCAGGAGTAATTGAATAAAGTAGTTTGTTATAGAGATAAGAGGTAGCAAAAAGGAATATAAAGATATTGAGCATTTTTACAAAAGTGGGAAATAATTAAACACATAAGACACAGTATTACAGTAGCACTTGCATAAGGAAACAATGAGATACATAAAAAACAATATTACAAGAGTACTTGCCTTATGTCTTGCCCCTTGTCTAAGCCTTGTTCAATTCTTGTATAATATAGACATGTGAATAGGCAAAAAATTTGGTTCAGCCAAATCTTTCGGAATGAAGATTTAGAAAAACATAATTTATGTAAGAACTTACCTGATAAATTCATTTCTTTCATATTAGCAAGAGTCCATGAGCTAGTGACGTATGGGATATACATTCCTACCAGGAGGGGCAAAGTTTCCCAAACCTTAAAATGCCTATAAATACACCCCTCACCACACCCACAATTCAGTTTAACGAATAGCCAAGAAGTGGGGTGATAAGAAAAAAGTGCGAAAGCATATAAAATAAGGAATTGGAATAATTGTGCTTTATACAAAAAAATCATAACCACCACAAAAAAGGGCGGGCCTCATGGACTCTTGCTAATATGAAAGAAATTAATTTATCAGGTAAGTTCTTACATAAATTATGTTTTCTTTCATGTAATTAGCAAGAGTCCATGAGCTAGTGACGTATGGGATAATGACTACCCAAGATGTGGATCTTTCCACACAAGAGTCACTAGAGAGGGAGGGATAAAATAAAGACAGCCAATTCCTGCTGAAAATAATCCACACCCAAAATAAAGTTTAATGAAAAACATAAGCAGAAGATTCAAACTGAAACCGCTGCCTGAAGTACTTTTCTACCAAAAACTGCTTCAGAAGAAGAAAATACATCAAAATGGTAGAATTTGGTAAAAGTATGCAAAGAGGACCAAGTTGCCGCTTTGCAAATCTGATCAACCGAAGCTTCATTCCTAAACGCCCAGGAAGTAGAAACTGACCTAGTAGAATGAGCTGTAATCCTCTGAGGCGGAGTTTTACCCGACTCAACATAGGCAAGATGAATTAAAGATTTCAACCAAGATGCCAAAGAAATGGCAGAAGTTTTCTGGCCTTTCTAGAACCGGAAAAGATAACAAATAAACTAGAAGTCTTTCGGAAAGACTTAGTAGCTTCAACATAATATTTCAAAGCTCTAACAATATCCAAAGAATGCAACGATTTCTCCTTAGAATTCTTAGGATTAGGACATAATGAAGGAACCACAATGTCTCTACTAATGTTGTTGGAATTCACAACTTAGGTAAAAATTCAAAAGAAGTTCGCAACACCGCCTTATCCTGATGAAAAATCAGAAAAGGAGACTCACAAGAAAGAGCAGATAATTCAGAAACTCTTCTGGCAGAAGAGATGGCCAAAAGGAACAAAACTTTCCAAGAAAGTAATTTAATGTCCAATGAATGCATAGGTTCAAATGGAGGAGCTTGAAGAGCCCCCAGAACCAAATTCAAACTCCAAGGAGGAGAAATTGACTTAATGACAGGCTTTATACGAACCAAAGCTTGCACAAAACAATGAATATCAGGAAGAATAGCAATCTTTCTGTGAAAAAGAACAGAAAGAGCAGAGATTTGTCCTTTCAAGGAACTTGCGGACAAACCCTTATCTAAACCATCCTGAAGAAACTGTAATATTCTCGGTATTCTAAAAGAATGCCAAGAAAAACGATGAGAAAGACACCAAGAAATATAAGTCTTCCAGACTCTATAATATATCTCTCTGGATACAGATTTACGAGCCTGAAACATAGTATTAATCACAGAGTCAGAGAAACCTCTTTGACCAAGAATCAAGCGTTCAATCTCCATACCTTTAAATTTAAGGATTTCAGATCCTGATGGAAAAAAAGGACCTTGAGACAGAAGGTCTGGTCTTAACGGAAGAGTCCACGGTTGGCAAGAGGCCATCCGGACAAGATCCGCATACCAAAACCTGTGAGGCCATGCCGGAGCTACCAGCAGAACAAACGAGCATTCCTTCAGAATCTTGGAGATTACTCTTGGAAGAAGAACTAGAGGCGGAAAGATATAGGCAGGATGATACTTCCAAGGAAGTGATAATGCATCCACTGCCTCCGCCTGAGGATCCCGGGATCTGGACAGATACCTGGGAAGTTTCTTGTTTAGATGAGAAGCCATCAGATCTATTTCTGGAAGTTCCCACATTTGAATAATCTGAAGAAATACCTCTGGGTGAAGAGACCATTCGCCCGGATGCAACGTTTGGCGACTGAGATAATCCGCTTTCCAATTGTCCATACCTGGGATATGAACCGCAGAGATTAGACAGGAGCTGGATTCCGCCCAAACCAAAATTCGAGATACTTCTTTCATAGCCAGAGGACTGTGAGTCCCTCCTTGATGATTGATGTATGCCACAGTTGTGACATTGTCTGTCTGAAAACAAATGAACAACTCTCTCTTCAGAAGAGGCCAAGACTGAAGAGCTCTGAAAATTGCACAGAGTTCCAAAATATTGATCGGAAATCTCACCTCCTGAGATTCCCAAACCCCTTGTGCCGTCAGATACCCCCACACAGCTTCCCAACCTGTAAGACTTGCATCTGTTGAGATTATAGTCCAGGTCGGAAGAACAAGAAGCCCCCTGAACTAAACGATGGTGATCTGTCCACCATGTCAGAGAGTGTCGTAAAATCGGTTTAAAGATATTAATTGAGATATCTTTGAGTAATCCCTGTACCATTGGTTCAGCATACAGAGCTGAAGAGGTCGCATGTGAAAACGAGCAAAGGAGATCGCATCTGATGCGGCAGTCCTAAGACCCAACATTTCCATGCATAAGGCTACCAAAGGAAATGATTGTGACTGAAGGTTTTGACAAGCTGATATCAATGTTAAACTTCTCTTGTCTGACAAGGACAGAGTCATAGACACTGAATCTATCTAGAAACCTAAAAAGGTTACCCTTGTCTGAGGAATCAATGAATTGATTGGTAAATTGATCCTCCAACCATGAACTTGAAGAAACAACACAAGTCGATTCGTATGAGATTCTTCGAAAATGAGAAGACTGAGCAAGTACCAAGATATCGTCCAAATAAGGAAATACCAAAACCCTGTTCTCTGATTACAGAAAGAAGGGCACCGAGAACCTTTGAAAAAAATTCTTGGAACTGAGGCTAGGCCAAACGGTAGAGCCAAAAAACTGGTAATGCTTGTCTAAAAAGAGAATCTCAGACACTAAAAGTGATCTGGATGAATCGGAATATGCAGATACACATCCTGTAAATCTATTGTAGACATATAATGCCCTTGCTAAACAAAAGGCAGGATAGTCCTACAGTAACCATCTTGAATGTTGGTATCCTAACATAACGATTCAATAATGATAGATCTGGAACTGGTCTGAAGGAATTGACCTTCTTTGGTACAATGAAGAGATAAAATAAAACCCCAGCCCCTGTTCCAGAACTGGAACTGGCATAAATACTCCAGCCAACTCTAGATCTGAAACACATTTCAGAAATGCTGAGCCTTTGCTGTGTTAACTGGGACACGGGAAAGAAAAAAATCTCTTAGCAGGAGGCCTTAACTTGAAGCCAATTCTGTAACTTTCTGAAACAATGTTCTGAAACCAGAGATTGAGAACGGAATTGATCCAAATTTCTTTGAAGAAAACGTAATCTGCCCCATACCAGCTGAGCTGGAATAAGGGCCGCACCTTCATAGGTACTTAGGAGCTGGCTATAGGTTTCTATAAGGCTTGGATATATTCCAAACTGGAAATAGTTTCCAAACTGATACCGCTCCTGAGGATGAAGGATCAGGCTTTTGTTCCTTGTTGTGAGGAAAGGAACGAAAATGATTATTTACCCTGGAAAGAAAGGGAAAGCAAAGTTGACTTAGAAGACATATCAGCATTCCAAGTTTAATCCATAAAGCTTTTCTAGCTAAAATAGCTAGAGACATATACCTGACATCAACTCTAATGATATCAAAAGATGGTATCACCAATAAAATTATTAGCATGTTATAGAATAATAATAATGCTATAAAATTATGATCTGTTACTTGTTGCGCTAAAGCTTCTAACCAAAAAGTTGAAGCTGCAGCAACATCCGCTAAAAATATAGCAGGTCTAAGAAGATTACCTGAACATAAGTAAGCTTTTCTTAGAAAGGATTCAATTTTCCTATCTAAAGGATCCTTAAATGAAGTACTATCTGCCGTAGGAATAGTAGTACATTAGCAGGAGTAGAGACAGCCCCATAACCTTAGGGATTTTTGTCCCAAAAAACTCTAATCTGTCAGATGGCACAGGATATAATTGCTTAAACGTCTAGAAGGAGTAAATAAATTACCCAAATTATTCCATTCCCTGGAAATTACTTCAGAAATAGCATCAGGGAGATAAAACACTTCTGGAATAACTACAGGAGATTTAAAAACCTTATTTAAACGTTTACATTTAGTATCAAGAGGACCAGAATCCTCTATTTCTAATGCAAATAATACTTCTTTAAGTAAAGAACTAATAAATTCCATCTTGAACAAATACAAAGATTTATCAGCATCAACCTCTGAGACAGAAACCTCTGAACCAGAAGAACCATTATCAGTATCAGAATGATGATGTTCATTTAAAAATTCATCTGAAAAAAGAGAAGTTTTAAAAGACTTTTATGTATACTAGAAGGAGAAATAACAGACATAGCCTTCTTAATGGATTTAAAAAATAAAATCTCTTATGTTATCAGGAACACTCTGAAAATTAGATGTTGACGGAACAGCAACAGGTAATGTAACAGTACTAAAGGAAATTTTATCTGCATTAATAAGTTTGACATGACATGCAATACAAACAACAGCTGGAGAAACAGATACCAAAAGTTTATAGCAGATACACTTAGCTTGGTAGCTCCAGCACTGGGCAGTGATTTTCCTGAAGTATCTTCTGACTCAGTTGCAACGTGGAACATCTTGCAATATGTAAAAGAAAAAAAACAACATATAAAGCAAAATTGATCAAATTCCTTAAATGACAGTTTCAGGAATGGGAAAAAAATGCCAGTGAACAAGCTTCTAGCAACCAGAAGCAATAAATAATGTGACTTAAATAATGTGGAGACAAAAGTGACGCCCATATTTTTTAGCGCCAAAAAAGACGCCCACATTATTTGGCGCCTAAAAAACGTCAAAAAATGACACAACTTCCGGCGACACGTATGACGCCGGAAACAGAAAAAAAAATTTTGCGCCAAAAAAGTCCGCGCCAAGAATGACGCAATAAAATGAAGCATTTTCTGCCCCCGCGAGCCTAACAGCCCACAGGGAAAAAGTCAAATTTTTTAAGGTAAGAAAAAATTATTGAAACAAATGCATTTATCCCAAATATGAAACTGACTGTCTGAAAAATAAGGAATGTTGAACATTCTGAGTCAAGGCAAATAAATGTTTGAATACATATATTTAGAACTTTATAAACAAAGTGCCCAACCATAGCTTAGAGTGTCACAGAAAATAAGATTTACTTACCCCAGGACACTCATCTACATGTTTGTAGAAAGCCAAACCAGTACTGAAACGAGAATCAGCAGAGGTAATGGTATATATAAGAGTATATCGTCGATCTGAAAAGGGAGGTAAGAGATGAATCTCTACGACCGATAACAGAGAACCTATGAAATAGACCCCGTAGAAGGAGATCACTGCATTCAAATAGGCAATACTCTCCTCACATCCCTCTGACATTCACTGCACGCTGAGAGGAAAACCGGGCTCCAACTTGCTGCGGAGCGCATATCAATGTAGAATCTAGCACAAACTTACTTCACCACCTCCATCGGAGGCAAAGTTTGTAAAACTGAATTGTGGGTGTGGTGAGGGGTGTATTTATAGGCATTTTAAGGTTTGGGAAACTTTGCCCCTCCTGGTAGGAATGTATATCCCATACGTCACTAGCTCATGGACTCTTGCTAATTACATGAAAGAAATGTAGTTTTCCGATTATTTGGCTGCTTCACTATTCGGTATTCATTTCCGTTTTAATTAAATAAATACTGAATGTTCGTGGAACATTTACATTCATTGAACTAATTTAATTGTTCCTTTGCTACAGATGGAAAAAGTTCATCTGTAGCCTTATACTTATCTATTGTGCGCTGGACCTTCACCTTTTGTGCAGGCCCTGTGATCCACCACATTAAGCCTTCTATTAGCGCATCCTGGGGCTCTGTATTGAAGGGTCGAGATTAGTCGGCTCTGTATTGAAGGGTCGAGAGTGCCCTAGAGGTAAGTATTTTGAAAAAATTTGTCAGTATTTCTTTTTTTATTTCATGGTGCAGTAGTTTGGATATTCGCATTGTTAACACAACACAAAAATCTGTGTTTTGTTAATTAATTTGCATTCATAATAAAACAAACGCACATGTTTAATGAGACAAATTGACCTTGGCTGTGTTTGACACCGAAAGATTGTGATCGTTTTTATAAAAAATAAAAAAATAATATCCAATATTAAGCAAGAATTTCTTAAGGATTTGAATATTAAATATGGCTATGCTATCAAAGGAAAGTGAGCCCTTGCCATGATGTCACAGCTCCCTGTCAGTTTTAGCCTCTATTTTGGAAAAATAATATTATTGCTTAAATGCTTAAATACTTACTGAAGTTAAATAAACCTTAGTTTTAATTTAATTGGTTCCATTTTCTATGTAAAGAACATTTTTTTGCTTAAACAATTAACATTCAGACATCAAATGAACCCATTTCACTGCTGATGGTGAGTTTGTGATGTCAGCAAGTGATCAACCAGGAGTACGTTATAATTTATACCAAGTCGAGGGGGGCGGAGCTAACTACAGAGGAGTCAAGACGCATATCTCATGAGCTCCTGTAAAATTAATGAACATTTACTTTAATAAGAGAGCAAAATTCATATTTCCTAGCTAAATCCTGGATATATACTTAGGAAAGGGGTGAGCAGTCTCCTTAAAGCCTAG
Source organism: Bombina bombina (assembly GCF_027579735.1). NCBI lineage: Eukaryota > Metazoa > Chordata > Amphibia > Anura > Bombinatoridae > Bombina > Bombina bombina. The sequence continues at coordinate 1,079,038,231 of NC_069499.1, read as the reverse complement.
TCAGATGAAGTTTTAACCATTTGCTACGACAATCCTGTTTTGGGCCTTTAGCGACTAACGTGACGATGAGGTAGAAGTGGTGCCTGCTCTACAGCCGCAGCCTGCTTCATACAGAGTCATCTCTTACTAAGCCAAATATGGCAGTTTCTTACGAGCTGGTGCTGGCGTGGCTAGAAGATTTAGGGGAGAAGATGTGTTGCAACTTCAATGACTTAACACTTATAATCCGTGATCAGCATGGGGGAGAAGTAAACTCAGTTTCTAAACTGAAGGTGGATATAGATTTCAGCGAGAATGATGAGATCTCCCTGATTGCCGCAGGAACACTAACTACTCAGATGGAAACTGAACATATGGGGCAAGATTCTACAAAGAAACCGATCATCCCCTTGGGGTGAAGAGTGAACACATCGCAGACCCATACGGGGTTACCTCTACATGACTCCCATCTGTACACAACAACTAGTCCTGCACTAGAGAGGAGTTTCCTTTCACTAGATCCTCTTGAAAAAGATCTACATTGGCGGGTCAAAACATCGCTATTTCCTAATACCTCGCTGCTGACAAAAGGACTGCATTCTTGTGAGGAGAGCTGGTTTGCTGGCTGTGGATTGCCCCCGACTCCTGCGGAGCCTGCAGCAGATACTTACAGCACCACACCTCCAGCGGAGATAGCTAGCACTTAGCGCCTACTGCCCATTTCAGCTAAGGTCATACAGGGAGCCCGTAACACTGACCTGAAGTATTGCACGGACCTGAAGTATTGCACTATGTGCGTAATGTCTCCTAATAGATGCTCTGGACCCACCAGCCCAGAGCATCTATTAGGAGACATTACGCACATAGCCTTGGGCTTGGCTAACTATTATATGAGCCAGAATGCTGCTTTCACTTACATGTTCAGCAGTTCCCCGATCCCATTGGCACTTCCCTGTGTACTCTAAACTGAATGGATCATGCTCTGGACTCGGGGAATAGGCTAAGACACAGTGATAATAAACACAACTGGGACTTTATCTAGGTTAAAGTTGACTGTAAGTTTATAACATATTGCTCATATTTTGGTTTTACAGTTATATATATATATATGAATTTATCCTGTTTTTATATCATCTATCTTGACTCATATAGGTGCATAGTTTAGTTTGATTCTCTTTCTGCATAACGTATTATTTGTTGAAGATTGGTCTCATCTGTTCTATCTAACATACTAGAAGATTTACCCGAGGTTATGTCCACTGTCTGCAGCTTAATGTTACGCTGATAACTGAATGCCAGCTTATTTTGTGTTAACTTAAGGGTTCATGGTTGCATGTATTGCCACTACATACCATGTCTGTGTAATAGAACTCTCTTAACTGCACAATTTACACGTTCGCTGTATTATGGAGCACTGTTTTCTACTCCCCTGTAGAGCCCACTCTTATTGCATTTTAAATTTACCTACCTAATGTCTGTGGTTAATAGCTGGTCTATTCAGAGATATCTGGCATTGAACTCATATATCTACTTTAGTTACAGATACAACTATCTTTTAACTCAAAATCTGTCAGATGTACATCGTTTCGGTGACTGCCTGTACCTTTAAGGGCGGTTATTATACTTGCCAAACCGCTATTTAACTTCCCCAATTCCTACAGTCATTGCTTGGTATTCTTGTGTTCCAAGCTTGTACCTACCTGGTTCCTTTCTAACGTTTCCTGTTGCAGTCCGGATCCTAGCTGTTGCCTCCGGTTTTGATAGAGGTTGCTGATAAAATATGCACCTATATTAATTGTATTCCTAATACTATTTCTATTTGATAAGTAACTCTGCAAATAGTAGTTCTACCAACTATAGTATTAGTCATACAACACACTATATTGATTACTATTGGTACATGTTTTCCACAGTTGGGTTCAACCACATAAATATAAACTCTCCCTCTTTTATAGGGAATTGCAGAAAGCTAAACAAGCTGTGAAATTATATCTGGATGATATCCTCAACTACTCAAAAAATAGAGAGGAACATATAAGGCATGTGCGATCAGTATTATCTAGATTACATGATAATCATCTATATGCAAAACCAGAGAAGTGCATCTTTCACACTAACACTATCACATTCTTGGGGTATGTTATCTCTCCTGATGGTATTAACATGCAGTCAAGTAAAATCCAAGCTATCTTACAATGGCCAACTCCAACAACAAAACGTCAGGTGCAAAGTTTTTTAGGGTTTGCTAACTTTTATCGCAAATTTATTAGACATTTTGCCACCTTAACTAAACCCCTAACCAACCTAACCATATTTAGCACTAAATTTATCTGGACAGCTCAATGCCAGCAAGTTTTTGAGCTTCTAAAACAGCATTTCACCACTGCTCCCATATTGAGTTTCCCTAATCCGGAACTACAATATGTACTGGAGGTGGATGCCTCTGAACATGCCATTGGAGCAGTTTTGTCACAGAGACTAATACTGAAACATCCATTACATCCAGTAGCCTATTTCACATGAGTTCTAAACGTAGCAGAAACTCATTATGCCATAGGAGAGAAGGAGCTTTTAGCTATTAAATCTTCATTAGAACATTGGCGTCATTTGCTAGAAGGCACAGAGCTTCCAATTTTGATATACACAGATCATAGGAATTTGCAATATTTGAAAACCAATAGAACTCTTACATCTAGACAGGTGCAGTGGAATTTATATTTTAACAGGTTTAACTACCTCATCACTTACAGACCAGCTAACAAAAATCACAAGGCTGACGCACTATCCAGAATGTATAACAAACCCACACCAGAAGTCTCCACACAACTATTATACCTCTAGACCATATTATCGGTCTCACGCAAGATACTACTACTATGTTTAAGTCCCACCAAGAAGCAGATTTGACTAAACCTGCTACGCAACTTCACTTAGGGCCAGATAACTTACTATACTATAAAGACACCCTATATGTACCTCCCTCTTTACATGATAAGGTGTTACACTCCAACCATGACAACCCATTAGCGGGTCATCCAGGTTGTCAAAAGACTATTGATCTAATTACCAGGTCATACTGGTGGCCACATATGACTCAAACTATAAAACAATATGTACTATCTTGTCAGGTTTGTACTGTATCTAAACACAGTACCCACTTACCGTATGGACAGTTACTTCCCTTACCCACACCCCAGAGACCTTAGACTGACATTGCACTTGACTATATAGTAGAGTTACCAAGATCTTGTAATAACACCACAATCTTAGTGGTAGTGGACTTGTTTAGCAAAATGGCACACCGTTCCTACATCAAAGTTGCCAACTGCTTCAGAAACTGCTCGGTTACTCATACAAAATGTTATATATAGACTTATTTGCGCTGTTTCACGAACTCTGACCAATCTAACTGGTCGTCCATGTTGCCCTATGCCGAATTTGCCTATAACAACACTGTACATACCACCACTAAACTTACCCCTTTCTATATTAATTATGGTTTCCACCCAACCTTTAATTATGATAATACAGTGGACTCCTTGTGTCCGGAAGTTAACGATCTTGTGAATACTATCTCACAGACTTTCGCTCTAGTTAAAGATAACGATGATAGAACTAAACTTCATTATAAATTCTACTACGACAAACACCATCTTATATTGTCGGTGACAAAACAAAATTTATGCTTACCTGATAAATTTATTTCTCTTGTGGTGTATCCAGTCCACGGATCATCCATTACTTGTGGGATATTCTCCTTCCCAACAGGAAGCTGCAAGAGGATCACCCACAGCATAGCTGTCTATATAGCTCCTCCTCCAACTGCCACTACCAGTCATTGGACCGAAGACAAGCAAGAGAAAGGAGAAACCATAGGGTGCAGTGGTGACTGTAGTTTAAAAATAAAACACACCTGCCTTAAAATGACAGGGCGGGCCGTGGACTGGATACACCACAAGAGAAATAAATTTATCAGCTAAGCATAAATTTTGATTTCTCTTGTAAGGTGTATCCAGTCCACGGATCATCCATTACATGTGGGATACCAATACCAAAGCTATAGGACACGGATGAAGGGAGGGACAAGGCAGGTGCTTAAACGGAAGGCACCACTGCCTGCAAAACCTTTCTCCCAAAAATAGCCTCCGAAGAAGCAAAAGTATCAAATTTATAGAATTTTGAAAAAGTATGAAGCGAAGACCAAGTCGCCGCCTTACAAATCTGTTCAACAGAAGCCTCATTCTTAAAAGCCCATGTGGAAGCTACCACTCTAGTAGAATGAGCTGTAATCCTTTCAGGAGGCTGCTGGCCAGCAGTCTCATAAGCTAAGCGTATTATACTCCTTAGCCAAAAAGAAAGAGAAGTTGCCAAAGCCTTTTGGCCTCTCCTCTGTCCAGAGTAGACAACAAACAATGCAGATGTTTGATGAAAATCTTTAGTAGCTTGTAAATAAAACTTTAAAGCACAAACCACTAAGCCACCGAAGGGCGAGAAGTAGAATAAAGAACTTGGCTCTTCTTTTCATTCACTTTCCACCCATGAGACCTCAGGAATGCCAGAACAATGTCCGTATGGGACTTGGCAATTTGGAAATTCAACGCCTGTATCAGAATGTCATCTAAGTAAGGGGCTACTGCTATGCCCCGCGGCCTTAGGACCGCCAGAAGTGACCCCAGAACCTTCGTAAAGATTCTTGGTGCCGTAGCTAACCCAAAGGGAAGAGCCACAAACTGGTAATGCCTGTCTAGGAAGGCGAACCTGAGAAACCGATGATGATCTTTGTGTATCGGAACGTGAAGATAAGCATCCTTTAAGTCCACTGTAGTCATGTATTGACCCTCCTGGATCATAGGTAGGATGGTTCGAATAGTCTCCATCTTGAAAGATGGGACCCTGAGAAATTTGTTTAGGATCTTGAGATCTAAGATTGATCTGAAGGTTCCCTCTTTCTTGGGAACCACAAATAGATTTGAATAGAATCCTTGCCCCTGTTCCTCCTTTGGAACTGGGTGGATCACTCCCATAACTAGGAGGTCTTGAACACAATGTAAGAATGCCTCTCTCTTTATCTGGTCTGCAGATAATTGTGAAAGGTGAAATCTTCCTTTTGGGGAAGAAGCTTTGAAGTCCAGAAGATATCCCTGGGACACAATTTCCAAAGCTCAGGGATCCTGGACGTCTCTTGCCCAAGCCTGGGCGAAGAGAGAAAGTCTGCCCCCTACTAGATCCGTTACCGGATCGGGGGCCAATCTTTCATGCTGTCTTAGAGGCAGCAGCAGGCTTCTTGGCCTGTTTACCTTTGTTCCAAGCCTGGTTAGGTCTCCAGACCGGCTTGGACTGGGCAAAATTTCCCTCTTGTTTTATATTAGAGAAAGATGATGCCGTGCTCGTCTTAAAGTTTCGAAAGGCACGAAAAATAGTTTGTTTGGTCCTTAATTTGTTAGACCTATCCTGAGGAAGGGCATGATCTTTTCCTCCAGTAATATCAGAAATGATCTCCTTCAGTCCAGGCCCAAATAGGGTCTGCCCCTTGAAGGGAATATTGGAAGCTTAGACTTTGAAGTAACATCAGCTGACCAGGATTTAAGCCATAGCGCCCTACGCGCCTGAATAGCAAAACCTGAGTTCTTAGCCGTTAGTTTAGTTAAATGAACAATGGCATCAGAAACAAATGAATTGGCTAGCTTAAGCGCTTTAAGCTTGTCAAGTATATCATCCAATGGAGTTTCTACCTGTAAGGCCCCTTCCAGAGACTCAAACCACAAGGCCGCAGCAGCAGTGACTGGGGCAATGCATGCAAGAGGCTGGAAAATAAAACCTTGTTGAATAAACATTTTCTTAAGGTAACCCTCTAACTTTTTATCGATTGGATCTAGGAAAGCACAACTGTCCTCGACGGGGATAGTTGTACGCTTAGCTAGGGTAGAAACTGCTCCCTCCACCTTAGGGACCGTTTGCCATAAGTCCCGTGTAGCGGCATCTATTGGAAACATTTTCTTAAAAATAGGAGGGGGAGAGAACGGTACACCTGGTCTATCCCATTCCTTAGTAATAATTTCTGAAAACCTCTTAGGTATTGGAAAAACATCAGTGTAAACCGGCACTGCATAGTATTTATCCAATCTATACAATTTCTCTGGCACTATAATGGTGTCACATTCATCCAGAGTAGCTAAAACCTCCCTGAGCAACATGCGGAGGTGTTCAAGCTTAAATTTAAATGTTGACATATCAGAATCAGTTTGAAGCATCTTCCCTGAGTCAGAAAAATCACCCACAGAAAGAAGCTCTCCTGCCTCAGCTTCTGCATATTGTGAGGGGATATCAGACATAGCTACTAAAGCGTCAGAGTGCTCTGTATTTCTTCTAGCCCCAGAGCTGTCTCGCTTTCCTTGTAACCCAGGTAGTTTGGACAATACCGCTGTAAGGGTATGATCCATAACTGCCGCCATGTCTTGTAAAGTAAACACCATGGGCGCGCTAGATGTACTTGGCGCCTCTTGAGCGGGAGTCCCTTGAGCGGGAGTCAAAGGTTCTGACACGTGGGGCGAGTTAGTCGGCATAACTTCCCCCTTGTCAGTTTCCTCTGGTGATAAATCTTTTAAAGACAGAATATGATCTTTATAACAAAGTAAAATCAGTACATTTGGCACACATTCTAAGAGGGGGTTCCACAATGGCTTCTAAACATAATGAACAAGGAGTTTCCTCTATGTCAGACATGTTTAAACAGACTAGCAATGAGACCAGCAAGCTTGGAAAACACTTTGATAAATGTAAACAAGCAAAAAATAAAAACGGTACTGTGCCTTTAAGAGAAACAAATTTTGTCAGAAATTGAAAAACAGTGATAAAAATCTTACGAAATGTTTACAGTGTGTATAATAGACTAACAGAGCATTGCAACCACTTGTAAATGGATGATTAACCCCTTAGTTTCAAAACTGGATCAAAAAAACGATATAAACGTTTTTTTCAACAGTCACAACAAACTGCCACAGCTCTGCTGTGGCCCTACCTGCCCATATAACGACTTTGAAAGGCACAAAAACCCTTTAGAGAGGTCCTAAGTGTTCAGGGGACTCCTTCAGGGAAACTGGATGTCTCAAGCTGCAAAATCTAATGCACATTTAGGCGCGAAAATAGGTCCCTCCCAACCTGTATTCACAGTGAGAGGGCCTAACAAAACTATCCCTAGGCAAAATCTAGCCAGCCATGTGGAAAAAACTGGGCCCCAATAAAGTTTTATCACCAATATGTAAAAAAAAAAAACGTTTAAACACTTCCAGCAAACGTTTTATTTTTCAGTAATGTGAGAAAGTAATAAGAATATTACCTTTTACAGCAAGCATGATACTAGTCGTTATTAAATCACTGTAATCAGGCTTACCTTAAATAAATATGGTATTAACAGCATTTTCTAGCATATTCATTTCTCTAGAAAAATTTAAACTGCACATACCTCATAGCAGGAGACCCTGCACGCCATTCCCCCGGCTGAAGTTACCTCTCTCTTCAGTTATGTGTGAGAACAGCAATGGATCTTAGTTACAACCTGCTAAGATCATCAAAAACCACAGGCAGACTCTTCTTCTACTTTCTGCCTGAGGCTAAAATAGTACAACTCCGGTACCATTTGAAAATAACAAACTTTTGATTGAAGATAAACTAAATAAAAACACCACATCTCTCAAGCTACTTCCTTTCTTGTCGAGAGCTGCAAGAGAATTACTGGTAGTGGCAGTTGGAGGAGGAGCTATATAGACAGCTCTGCTGTGGGTGATCCTCTTGCAGCTTCCTGTTGGGAAGGAGAATATCCCACAAGTAATGGATGATCCGTGGACTGGATACACCTTACAAGAGAAAGTGTGGTTATCCACACGCAACCTGAAGTTGCATTTACCCTCCCGTAAACTCGGTTCATTGTTTATTGGACCGTACCGGATTAAATCTATTGTTAACCCAAATGCTGTCACTCTGGATCTGCCATATGAGATGACCATTCATCCTACGTTCCACGTCTCCCTTCTGAAGCCTTACATTCCTGTACATGATGGGGAACCTGTTCAACCCATTCCCACTAATCTTTCTCGCCTCACAGAAGATTATGAGGTGCATTCCAGACGACGTCGGGGTGTACTTCAGTATCTCATCCATTGGAAGGGTTATCCTGCGGAGGAGGATTCCTGGGAACCAGCTTGCAACTTGTCGGCTCCTAGGTTGGTATCACTCTTTCACAGGCGACATCCTGAGAGGCCTCATCCATGATCCCCTGAGTGGATCTTTTTGGGGGGGCATTCTGTCAGATGTACATCGTTTCTGTGACTGCCTGTACCTTTAAGGGGCGGTTATTATACTTGCCAAACCGCTATTTAACTTCCCCAATTCCTACACTCATTGCTTGGTATTCTTATGTTCCAAGCTTGTACCTACCTGTTTCCTGTCTAACGTTTCCTGTTACAGTCCAGATCCTAGCTGTTTCTCCTCAGCTCTACTTTCAGCCGGAACTTCCAGATTCCTCCGCGGTGACGTCACACGCCGGTCTCTGTCGGATCTTCACACGCTGTGTTGTCTCCATCCTGTCAGCATTGCCATACAGTCTCCTGAAGCTACGGACCTGAATTAACTTTCAGTAAGCACCTATTCTTACACTTATATCCTTGTACTATTATTCTTAAGTATACTTATACTCGCTCAGCATATGCATACGTTGTAAACTGGTGTTATTAATTCAGTACCACTGTAACCAAGGTGCCTCCGGTTTTGATAGAGGTTGCTGATAAAATATGCACCTATATTAATTGTATTCCTAATACTATTTCTATTTGATAAGTAACTCTGCAAATAGTAGTTCTACCAACTATAGTATTAGTCATACAACACACTATATTGATTACTATTGGTACATGTTTTCCACAGTTGGGTTCAACCACATAAATATAAACTCTCCCTCTTTTATAGGGAATTGCAGAAAGCTAAACAAGCTGTGACAAAATCCTTGTTCATACTCAACCTAGTAATATGTATTGCTTGGCCTCTTCTTATTTTGATAATAAATCCCATCAAGAAATATACTACACTCAAAAGCCTGTTATCTCATATTCACACATAGTATAAGTCTACAGCTTCCTTAGGTCCCAGATGCGGTTAAGATAGTATAGGTCTCTCAGCTATACCAGTCTGAGAGAATTTAACAATAAGAGATGTAGCCAGATAATATCCATGCCAAGCCCTGATTTCTTCTAATGCACATTGTAGAATAGTTGGCAAAGTCTTCCATTCTTACCATAAAGACACACTCTTTAACATGGGACTTTTATAACTATATGGGCTTTATTAGTTTGGCTCTCCATTATGAGATTTCTTATATACTCTCCCTCCCGGTACCACTTGAGCACCTATGTAAGGGACAATAACTGAGACTATTACATACTATTGTTACAATTATATAATCTGTATGGATGATAGCTCTGTATGTTCTATGTATACATTAGTATATCTATGTATTGGTGCATATATGTATATGTCTACATATTTATGTATGTGTGGGCCCATAGCAAATTAAGTATCCATGAGACCTGTGACTTTACTTTTTGTTTAGCTTTTGAAGGAACCCGAGAAAGACATCTTTTGACTATGGACATATGGTATTTATGTATTTCATTCAAGTGTTGCTCTAATGCACCCAATAGCACCCTATATCATATTTTCCTTAAGGCATGTTGTACATTGGCGTTCTTGTTACACCTTTCAGGTGATACATCTTATTATACTATCTTAATTGGCCACTACTCTGCTTATCTATGAAGGCCCATGCTAATGTTTTGCCTTCTATATTTATGCTACACATTTCTCTCTTCAGCTTAGACTTTTAAATATGTGGCTCTATGCTGCTCATGTTCAACTACAGACTAGCTACTGATAGGGTGTATACATACATTCATTTATTCCCTGATAACCCACATAGCAGCATAGTTTTCGGTTCACTTAGCTAGATTTCACCAGAATCAGATTAGGTCTATTGCAAACAATTAATAAGGTCTTAAACCTGCCAATGCCATAGATGCCCTAAAGTGGGCTAACTTACAATAGATCATTTTAACCTTCCCTATGTGTCTTTTGACAATATAAAGCAGGATTCTGTAGCTGCCCCTCTCTTATTTTCCCCCATAGAGGTCGGTTGTCAATAGTTTTGTAAACTCTTTATCAGATTCCCACCTGATTGGACAGCTTACCCCCCCACCCCACGCTATTAAACTTTTAGATACTGGACATTGTATATTCAATATAGTCTGCACCCTCTAAAGTAGATAAGAGGCCTAAGAATTATTTTGATACTTTACCCAGAGAAGCTCTGCCCCCCCTTTTTCCCTCATTATTTCGAGCGGCTCTGGCACGCTGACTTTTACCCCCCCCCCCCCCATACGCTATGACCCAATGCTACTTCTCCACTCCCTGGTATTATCAGCATTGATAGAGTAAAGATAGATGAAGTGGGGAACATACACTGTACAGTAATATAAAGTGAAGTCCCATTTTCCTTGATCCAGACACTTCTATTATAACTTATTGTGGCATGTATGATCTCTTCTCTACATGTTCACTTCACATTATAGATTTCATTTCCCTCACGCAACAGATAAACCCCTAGATAACACTATTTTTCACTACTATCTGGACATATTATTTCATGTGACCATGGGAATGTTATGCAAAGATGCAATCTTTAGTTGATGTGATATTCTATAAGTGATAACAATGTATATTTTGCCCTGTTGCAATTTCTGTGTCTGGACAAACTTTGTACGTCATTCTTTTTTTTTTATCGCGACTTCAATAAAAACTGTTTTTAAAAAAAAAAAAAAATATACCAAGTCTATGATAAATATCTGAGAGAGGTGAGAAGAGAAAACTCTTCACATTATAAAGAGTAATCAAGATGTCATTTATGATACTCACAACCACATCAAACCTTAGGTCAGACCCAAATTGCCCTGCAGCTCCTCAGTCAGTTTAATGCCCAAATCAAGACGAATGTTTGACCTAAATAGGCCTATATACTAACTCTAAATAGGCTTACATACTCAATACCTGACCTCTGTTCAGACCACCTGGCTTTGAAACACTTTTAAAATTCATACACTCTCATCAGACCTCAGATCAGACCCAGGGAGCCTAGCAGTCCCTTTAGCCTCATCAAATCTCTTATCTGAACCCAATTGACCCTACATTCTCTCTGTCAGCCATATAAACATGATCAGAGAAAAAGGGGTTTGTGATGGCACTCCTATTTGTGAGACAAGGTGGTCTCTATTAATATGTCGGCATTTGGCCTTAATAATAGTAGTGAATATTGCCCATAGGTGCTGTGTACTAATGTACTATGACTGGAATGCAACTATAGAATATAAACATGTCAGATCTCAGTAAGATCTCAAGCCTACAACCAGACCCATACCAACATCAAAAGATCACTTGTCATGCAGCTCTTCTGTCAGCCATACCCACTTAAGACTTCAGATCAGACCACTGGTCTTATGTCAGCCACTGAGTGTAAAGTATAATTTTAAGATAACTCCAGTACAGTTTCTCACCACTGTGCAGTTTATTACCAACACAACTCAGTGCAATGTGATCTAATACACAACATAGATGCACCAAAAACACTAGGTGCTTCCTATGGCTTCAATAGAGACCTGCCACAATGACGGTATATTATACAGGAATCCATAGTGTTTTTGTTTCATTTACACTTTCAGTACTATCGACTCTTTGATAGCACCTTATAGTTTCTTTGTATTAGTTTATTTCACTTTTATGTTGTTAAAGTGTAATTCTATCTGCAATAATTTGACATACATGCACACTTTAACTCTTTATATTAAAAATTCTATTACACGTATTTGTGGGTACTGTATTTTTATTCCACCAAACTAATTATATTCGTAGGATATGATATTCACAGAACAACAAACACACTATTACACTTGTACAACTTTAATGTTGTTCTCTTTCAAACACCCAATCTGCTGTGGTGTTTTAATATGTAAGAATCTGCATATTCTAAAGCCTGATTCTCAAAATATCACCTATTCACTGTAAGCATATTTAGTTTTGATATTATACATTCTGTTATTTTTTATCTATATATTGATACATTTTGACAGCTTCAAACAACTGCTGCATTTTTTATAACCGAAGTGATGTGCCATAAGATATATTTCCAGCATCAGTGGTACAAAATTTGTACTGGTTTGATAGCCTTAAACACTCTTTGTACTATGAACAACCTAAGAGATGTGCCATAAGATATATTTCCAACAGTAGGAGGTATTACTTTTTTACTTAACATCAATACGAAATGTATTACCTTCTTTATTTATTGAAGAATACATATTGTTACGGAACAACTACACATAGGCTTACGTAACACTACTGTTATAATACATCTGTATAGAACCAGAAGATATATATATATATATATATATATATATATATATATATATATATATACTTCATATCACAACAAGTATCACACATCAAGATAATAATATATCTTAATCCTTTTACACCGTTCAGTCATTTCACTATTAGTATTCAATAGTGTACATTCACTTTATAACAGACAACTAACAGTTAACAACACTCTCTACAATTTCTGGCCCACCCGATCAAAACTAGCAGGGATAAATCGGAGTCAGATTGGCTGATGTACTGTATACTGACACACCTATTGGGGGCTTGACACAAATTGCCTTAAATAGCCAACTACAGAGCGGTTCGCTTACCCTTTGAAAAAGCCATTTTTTGGCGAAACATGTCAGGGACGTTAGGGCATTGGTGAGGAGTCCTAGGAGCTCCTGTGTTTTTAGCTAGCCTTAGGCTACCTGAACCTTACTGTAGTGTCAAATTTAATCATGGGTAATCTCAATAATGGGGCCTTTTTAGATGCCCTGTATGTTTAATCCAATGAATTTGTTTGTGGTAGAGTAATGAGAAACTTATATTGATTTACTCAAGTACTATTAATTAATTATATTATGCCGATTTGAGCGCAGAGTAGTATACATATTACTTGCAAGGCTATGTGGCCCTATTTAATGGTATAATTATCAAACTAGGTACAGTGATATCATCGGAAATGTAGCAATAGCACTATAATACACTGAGCAACCGGGGTTAAAATTAACAACTACTAGCACTGGAGGGACTAAGATCCTCCATCCCTTTAGCATGACATCAAATTGAACTAACAGTGGCTAATACTATATTACGTGTAGCATAACATCAAACCAAATTAACAGCTACTATATAAATTCACCCAGAGGCGAGTGACATAAAACTTTATAAATTAACATTTAATAATCATACACTAGATTATACAATACCTTCTAGTGTGAATAATTTGCACTAAATAGTAACAGCTTTTGGCTACGCTGTGGCTCAGAATATCGAAACCAACCATTTATGTTGCAATTTTTATATAGTTAAGTACTTCAACTAACGATAATGGAATTTCATTGAGCACAATCTCACGGCAGTAGATATAGTGTTTTAGTGCGTATTATCTTTCTTCTGTATATTGCCACATATACTAGCATAGTAAAAACATGCCATTTGTTGTACATGATTGTTACATATTATGATTAACCACTACCGTTGTTGATCACTTGCCCAATTATTGACTTGGATTTCTTTATATATTCCAATAAAGTGCATCATCCAGCACTATTATTAAGTCATCGTATCAACATTAAAGTTTATTACCTATTATAGTTTAAACTCTGTTATGTTCAATTATCAATACAGTGTTTCTCATTCACTCACATGGGCTTGATATTAGCCTATTGCAAACAGTACTAGTGTATCACTAACGTAATACCCTCCATCACCAGGGGGTATATATCCAATATATCAAGTTGTACTGTTATCATCCATTCTCAGTACCATCAGTGTTATACACAGTAATACACATATTGGAGTACACATAAACATTTACTTTGATTACCCTGTAATTAAAGCAATATTTACACTACGTTAGGTACCTAAGAGTGTTTTTAATCCTTTTTTCCTAATTTTATTTAAGATTCTTTGTTTTTCCCATTATTTGTCATCTTCTACGTGAAGTTTACAATATGTTATCGCTAATAGAAATTTGATTTTTATGACCCTGGAGTGCTACAAGTGTATTCTCTCTTCTCCATTTGAAAATACTTGCCACAATGAGCATGTGAGATAGTGAAAAGGACTTACTCTAATAAACATTTAGGGGTCGATTCCAATCCTTTAGAAAAGTTTATCTTAATATTTTCTACAAAATTCAAGTCTAGGGAGATTTTTGTATATAAATCATTTAGGGCCAGATTACAAGTGGAGCGGTAATTTACACTCCCCATATTTTCTATGGGTGGCGTTGAGCAGCAATGTCCACTCGTTTTACAAGTTGAAAGTAAATGCGTTCGAATGCAATCGCATTTAACGCTCAAACTTTTTATGCAACCTAAATGGTTGCAAAGTAACCCACTACACTATTAACCCCTAAACTGCCACAACCTCCACATCGCAAAGTAAATCACTACACTCTTAACCCCTAGAATGGAAGATAAGAAGATGGATGAAGATCGCAATGGTATGAAGGTAAGAAGATCGCAGCCGAAATGAAGATAAGACGATCCTAGCCAGGATGAAGATAGACCACTGCTGGGATAAAGATTAAGCGGCGCCACCAAGATTAATCTTTAGTGAGTACCATCTTTGGGACTTAGTGCCCTTTTAAGGGCAAAGCCCAGCCAAATGCCCAATTTTAGAGTAGTTTTTTTTTTTTTAATAGCCTTTTTGGGGTTTTTATTTTTAAAGGTACTATTAGGTTGTTGTTTTTTTACAGTTAAGGTTAGTATTTTTTTGTGTTAACTTAGGGTGTGTTAGGTTAGGGGGGGTTAGATGTTAGTGGGTTATTTTTTGGTAGGGTTTGTTGCAGTTTAGGGGTTAATAGTGTGGTGGGTTACTTTGTGATCCGGGGGTGTATCAGTTTAGGGGTTAATAGTATAAAGGGTTACTTTGCGATGTGGGTGTGTTGTGGTTTAGGGGTTAATAGTTAAGTGGGTTACTTTGAATATGTGAGGTTGTGACGGTTTAGGGGTTAATAGTGTAGTGAGGCCTTTGCGGTGGGCTTTGCGGCAGGTTTGGGGTTATTAGAGTAGGGACCTTATGATGATTCAGGTTAGCATGTGTGTATGGGTGATAGTTTTTTTTCTATGTTTCTCTCTCCATTGAAGTCTGTGGGAGAATATGTTAACATGATTGCAAAATTGTAACTTTTTGCGCATTTCGGGTTAGTGTGCTAGCGATAAAGATTAACTTTTAACTTGTAGTACGCATGCTACTTGACACTCACAAAAGACTGAAGTTGAGAAGAGTTAGTGTGCAAGCGAAATCGGTAACTACAGCTCCACTCATAATCTAGCCCTTAATAAGTTATTTTAATAAATAGCAATCGACCCATTAGTCTATTGCCGTGATGCTCTTAGATGCTTTCTTTCATATATATTAGAAACTGATTTTTTTTCTATATTTAACACTATTTTCGAAGGGCTCGCTTCCATTGAGCCGTAAGCTACTGATGCGGCCGACAGCTAAAAGAAATTTACGGCTCCATTTTAGTACCAGGTTTCCATTGAAATATTTTGCGCATTGCGTGCAGTCACTCTTTTTGTGTAGCTGTAAGTTAACGTTTTGTTAACGCTTCCATCAGACGTCGGATTTCTTGAAAATCAATTAGTTGCTAAGGTAACTTGACCTTACGCTATAGAATTTACGTTTAACGTCCGTGCTCCTTACCTGTGATCATCTCTCAAGAAAAATAAAGATACACATCCATATTTTTAACAGTAATCAAATACTATTTTCTACTATAATTATATTTACCACTTTATAAATATAAGTAATATGTATTGCTGCCCTAGGCATAGGTCTAGTTTGAATTCTGTAGATATGTTCTTGCATATATTATTATATTTAAATATATACTGATATTTCTATTAGAATATAAGTTTATCTATTCCTATACATGAGACAACAATAAATATTACTTATAACATTTTATTTCTACATTAAAACACTTACATTATTTAGAAGTTTTATAATTTCAATAGAAAATAGGTCTCAAAAAGCACAATTTTCCTCTTTTACACCTAGTTCAGCTAGGTGTAATATTTCTCAATAAGTGATGTCGCAAAGATAACATTTTGGGTTCGTGAACGGTGAACGCGAACTTCCGAAAAAGTTTGCGAACAGGCGAACCGGGCGAACCGCCATAGACTTCAATAGGCAATCAAATTTTAAAACCCACAGGGACTCTATCTGGCCACAATAGTGATGGAAAAGTTGTTTCAAGGGTACTAACACCTGGACTGTGGCATGCCGGAGGGGGATCCATGGCAAAACTCCCATGGAAAATGACATAGTTGATGCAGAGTCTGGTTTTAATCCATAAAGGGCATAAATCACCTAACATTCCTAAATTGTTTGGAATAACGTGCTTTAAAACATCAGGTATGATGTTGTATCGATCAAGTAGTGTAAGGGTTACGCCCGCTTCACAGTGCGCAGTGTAGGTGATATACCTGCCCTGACCATGCTTTGCAGACCAGGTATCAGTGGTCAGATGGACCCTTGCCCCAACACTGTGTGCCAGACATGCCATTATAGCAGACTTATATGGCTTTGGCGTTGCTTTTTGGTAATTAGAAGGCTGCTAAATGCCACTGCGCACCACACGTGTTTTATGCCCAGCAGTGAAGGGGTTAATTAGGGAGCATGTAGGGAGCTTGTAGAGTTAATTTTAGCTTAAGTGTAGTGTAGTAGACAACCCAAAGTATTTATCTAGGCCCATTTTGGTATATTTAATACCACCATTTCACCGCCAAATGCGATCAAATAAAAAAAAATTGTTCACTTTTTCACAAACTTTAGGTTTCTCACAGAAATTATTTTCAAACAAATTATGCAATTATGGCATAAATGGTTGTAAATGCTTCTCTGGGATCCCCTTTGTTCAGAAATAGCAGACTTATGTGGCTTTGGCGTTGCTTTTTGGTAATTAGAAGGCTGCTAAATGCCACTGCGCACCACACGTGTTTTATGCCCAGCAGTGAATGGGGTTAATTAGGGAGCATGTAGGGAGCTTGTAGAGTTAATTTTAGCTTAAGTGTAGTGTAGTAGACAACCCAAAGTATTGATCTAGGCCCATTTTGGTATATTTAATGCCACCATTTCACCGCCAAATGCGATCAAATAAAAAAAAAATTGTTAAATTTTTGACAAACTTTAGGTTTCTCACAGAAATTATTTACTAACAACTTATGCAATTATGGCATAAATGGTTGTAAATGCTTCTCTGGGATCCCCTTTGTTCAGAAATAGCAGACTTTATGGCTTTGGCGTTGCTTTTTGGTAATTAGAAGGCTGCCAAATGCCACTGCGCACCACACGTGTTTTATGCCCAGCAGTGAAGGGGTTAATTAGGGAGCATGTAGGCAGCTTGTAGAGTTAATTTTAGCTTAAGTGTAGAGTAAAAGACAACCCAAAGTATTGATCTAGGCCCATTTTGGTATATTTCATGCCACCATTTCACCGCCAAATGCGATCAAATTTTAAAAAAAACTTACATTTTTTCGCAATTTTAGGTTTCTCACTGAAATTAAGTCAAGGAAAGTTAGAGAGAGCGTGGTGCAGTATACTACTAGAGCAGTGTGCAGTGATTGACTTCAGCTGGGGCAATATAAGCAAGGAGGCGGTCCCTGGAAGCATTCCATATTTCCGCTGTAGGGACTGGTGGGGATTCAATGGTGATGACACAGTGAAGACCTGTAGACCTCACAATGGCTCATTTTTATTTGGTTTAATTTAATATAGTACTGTCTACTACTAAATTAGTGATTCTAATATGTTTTTCAAACCACATTTTGCCTGAGTGCACCACGTATCTAACAAGCAGGCGGTAATGACATTGTTTTCTACACGGTCTCCATTATTGTGGAGTTGATGTAGATTTGCCTTCCCTGTCACTTTCAGTTTTGATATATATAAATAATTATCTACATCCACAATAATGCAGACCATGTAGAAAACCCCTCATTATAAACTGCTTGCTAAATATTTGGTGCTCTCAGGCAGAATGTATTTTCTTACTACAGTCAAATTTGGGGAGGAGAAATACAGCAGGGGCGCGATCCGATAAAGATCGTAGTTTGCGGCGCAAGCGAAGGAACCCCCGCCGCCCGCAGTTTCAGCTCGCAACTCGAGCTATCCTATATACGGCACCGCCAGAGTATAAGTGCCGTAAGTCTGACAAACCAGCGATGTCCAGAAATCTGCGTAAGTACAAATTTCTGGAGTCGTCAGTGACTTACGGCACTTTAGAAACTGCCAGCGCCTACAAAACCTGACTAAAGTTATAAAATCACCCGCACTGTCTAACACGCCTCCCTAACATAGCCCGACACGTCTAACCCTCTATCCGCTATCCCCCCTCACTATCCTAACAATAAAAAATGTATTAACCCCTAAACCGCCGCTCCCGGACCCTGCCGCCACCTAATAAAGTTATTAACCCCTAAACCGCCGCTCGTGAACCCCGCTGCCACCTAATAAAGTTATTAACCCCTAAACCGCCGCTCCCGGACCCCGCCGCCAGCTATATTAAATCTATAACCCCCTAATGTGAGCCCCTACCCCGCCACCATCTACCTTACCTACCCCCTAAAGTGAGCTCCTACCCTGCTGCCATCTATTTTAAAAATATTAACCCCTAATTTAATCCCCCTACACCGCCGCCTATATTAAACACATTAACCCCCAATCTAATCCCCCTACACCGCCGCCAGCTATATTAACTAGATTAACCCCTAATCTAATCCCCCTACACCGCCGCCAGCTATATTAACTAGATTAACCCCTAATCTAATACCCCTACACCGCCGCCAGCTATACTAACTAGATTCACCCCTAATCTAATCTCCCTACACTGCCGCCACCTATTTTAAATTAATAAACCCCTAATCTAATCCCCCTATACCGCCACCACCTATTTTAAATTAATTAACCCCTAATCTAATTCCCCTATACTGCTGCCACCTATTTTAAATTAATTAACCCCTAATCTAATCCCCCTATACCGCCGCCTATATTAAATTAATTAACCCCTAAAATACTAAACTATCCCTACCACTAAACCTAAATCTAACCCTACAAATAGCCCTGAAAAGGGCTTTTTGCGTGACATTACCCCAAAGTAAACAGCTCTTTTACCAGCCCTTAAAAGGGCTTTTGGCGGGGCATTGTCACAAAGTAAACAGCTCTTTTGCATCTAAGCTAAATTCCCCTACACCGCCGCCACCTATAATAAATGTATTACCCCCTAATCTAATCCCCCTACACCGCCACCACCTATATTAACTATATTAACCCTAATTATATTAGGGTTAATATAGTTAATATAGTTAGTATATTATACATATTAACTATATTAACCCTAATTATATTAGGGTTAATATAGTTAATATCGTTATTATATTATATATATTAAGTATAATAACCCTATCTAACTCTAACATCCCTAACTAAATTCTTATTAAAATAAATCTAATTAATATTAATATTATTAATTAAACTATTCCTATTTAAATCTAAATACTTACCTATAAAATAAACCCTAAGATAGCTACAATGTAATTAATAATTACATTGTAGCTATTTTAGGGTTTATATTTATTTTACAGGTAACTTGGTATTTATTTTAACTAGGTACAATAGCTATTAAATAGTTAATAACTATTTAATAGCTACCTAGTTAAAATAATTACCAATGTACCTGTAAAATAAATCCTAACCTAAGTTACAAATACACCTACACTATCAATAAATTAAATAAACTACAAATATCTAAACTAAAATACAATTAAATAAACTAAACTAAATTACCACAAAAAAACCCACTAAATTACAAAAAATAAAAAATAATTACAAGATTTTTAAGCTAATTACACCTATTCTAAGCCCCCTAATAAAATAATAAAGCCCCCCAAAATAAAAAAAAATCCCTACCCTATTCTAAATTAAAAAAGTTAACAGCTCTTTTGCCTTACCAGCCCTTAAAAGGCCCTTTGCGGGGCATGCCCCAAATAAAACAGCTCTTTTGCCTGTAAAGAAAGAACACAATACCACCCCCCAACATTACAACCCACCACCCACACACCCCTATTCTAAACCCACCCAAACCCCCCTTAAAAAAACCTAACACTACCCCCTGAAGATCTCCCTACCTTGTCTTCACCCAGCCGGGCAGAACTCTTCATCCGATCCGGGCGATGTCCAATCAAGAGGCAGTGAAGTCTTCTTCCATCCGGGCGATGTCTTCAATCAAGCGGCAGTGAAGTCTTCTTCCATCTGGCGATGTCTTCAATCAAGCGGCAGTGATGTCTTCTTCCATCCGGCGATGTCTTCAAGCAAAGCGGCATCTTCAATCTTCTTTCTTCGCTCCTCCGCACGACGACTGAGAGCGGAATGAACTTGAATCTGATTGGCTGATTCAATCAGCCAATCAGATTTTTCTACCTTAATTCCGATTGGCTGATAGAATCCTATCAGCCAATCGGAATTTGACGGACGCCATCTTGGATGATGTCATTTAAAGAAACCTCATTCGTCGGGAAGTCGTCGTGCCGGATGGATGCTCCACGGCGGAGGAGCGAAGAAAGAAGATGCCGCTTTGCTTGAAGACGTCGCCGGATGGAAGAAGACATCGCCGGATGGAAGAAGACTTCACTGCTGCTTGATTGAAGACATCGCCCGGATGGAAGAAGACTTCACTGCCGCTTGATTGGACATCGCCCGGATCGGATGAAGAGTTCGGCCCGGCTGGGTGAAGACAAGGTAGGGAGATCTTCAGGGGGGTAGTGTAAGGTTTTTTTAAGGGGGGTTTGGGTGGGTTTAGAATAGGGGTATGTGGGTTGTAATGTAGGGGGGTATTGTATATTTATTTAAATGCAAAAGAGCTGAATTATTTGGGGCATGCCCCGCAAAAGGCCCTTTTAAGGGCTGGTAAGGTAAAAGAGCTTTGAACTTTTTTCATTTAGAATAGGGTAGGGAAAAAATGTTTATTTTGGGGGACTTTATTATTTAATTAGGGGGCTTATAATAGGTGTAATTAGCTTAAAAATCATGTAATCTTTTTTTTATTTTTTGTAATTTAGTGTTTGTTTGTTTTTGTAATTTAGTTTAGTTTATTTTATTGTATTTTAGTTTAGATATTTGTATTTTATTTAATTTATTGATAGTGTAGGTGTATTTGTAACTTAGGTTAGGATTTATTTTACAGGTACATTGGTAATTATTTTAACTAGGTAGCTATTAAATAGTTATTAACTATTTAATAGCTATTGTACCTAGTTAAAATAAATACCAAGTTACCTGTAAAATAAATATAAACCCTAAAATAGCTACAATGTAATTATTAATTACATTGTAGCTATCTTAGGCCTAGATTTAGAGTTTGGCGTTAGCCGTGAAAACCAGCGTTAGAGGCTCCTAACCCTGGTTTTAGGCTACCGCCGGTATTTGGAGTCACTCAAAATAGGGTCTAACGCTCACTTTTCAGCCACGACTTTTCCATACCGCAGATCCCCTTACGTCAATTGCGTATCCTATCTTTTCAATGGGATCTTTCTAACTCCGGTATTTAGAGTCGTGGCTGAAGTGAGCATTAGAAATCTAACGACAAAACTCCAGCCGCAGGAAAAAAGTCAGTAGTTAAGAGCTTTCTGGGCTAACACCGGTTTATAAAGCTCTTAACTACTGTACTCTAAAGTACACTAACACCCATAAACTACCTATGTACCCCTAAACTGAGGTCCCCCCACATCGCCGACACTCGAATAATTTTTTTTAATCCCTAATCTGCCGACCGCCACCTACGTTATCCTTATGTACCCCTAATCTGCTGCCCCTAACACCGCCAACCCCTATATTATATTTATTAACCCCTAATCTGCCCCCCACAACGTCGCCTCCACCTGCCTACACTTATTAACCCCTAATCTGCCGACCGCAAAGCGCCGCCACCTACGTTATCCTTATGTACCCCTAATCTGCTGCCCCTAACACCGCCGACCCCTATATTATATTTATTAACCCCTAATCTGCCCCCCACAACGTCGCCTCCACCTGCCTACACTTATTAACCCCTAATCTGCCGAGCAGACCTGAGCGCTACTATAATAAAGTTATTAACCCCTAATTCGCCTCACTAACCCTATAATAAATAGTATTAACCCCTAATCTGCCCTCCCTAACATTGCAGACACCTAACTTCAATTATTAACCCCTAATCTGCCGACCGGAGCTCACCGCTATTCTAATAAATGGATTAACCCCTAAAGCTAAGTCTAACCCTAACACTAACACCCCCCTAAGTTAAATATAATTTAAATCTAACGAAATAAATTAACTCTTATTAAATAAATTATTCCTATTTAAAGCTAAATACTTACCTGTAAAATAAATCCTAATATAGCTACAATATAAATTATAATTATATTATAGCTATTTTAGGATTTATATTTATTTTACAGGTAACTTTGTATTTATTTTAACCAGGTACAATAGCTATTAAATAGTTAAGAACTATTTAATAGCTAAAATAGTTAAAATAATTACAAATTTACCTGTAAAATAAATCCTAACCTAAGTTACAATTAAAACTAACACTATACTATCAATAAATTAATTAAATAAAATACCTACAATTACCTACAATTAACCTAACACTACACTATCAATAAATTAATTAAATAAACTACCTACAATTAACCTAACACTACACTATCAATAAATTAATTAAATACAATTCCTACAAATAAATACACATAAATAAACTTGCTAAAGTACAAAAAATAAAAAAGAACTAAGTTACAAAAAATAAAAAAACATCTACAAACATAAGAAAAATATTACAACAATTTTAAACTAATTACACCTACTCTAAGCCCCCTAAGCCCCCTACTCTAAGCCCCCTAATAAAATAAAATAACAAAGCCCCCCAAAATAAAAAATGCCCTACCCTATTCTAAATTACTAAAGTTAAAAGCTCTTTTACCTTACCAGCCCTGAACAGGGCCCTTTGCGGGGCATGCCCCAAGAAGTTCAGCTCTTTTGCCTGTAAAAAAAAAACATACAATACCCCCCCAACATTACAACCCACCACCCACATACCCCTAATCTAACCCAAACCCCCCTTAAATAAACCTAACACTAAGCCCCTGAAGATCATCCTACCTTGTCTTCACCTCACCAGGTATCCGTCCTGGCTCCAAAATCTTCATCCAACCCAAGCGGGGGTTGGCGATCCATCATCCGGTGCCTGAAGAGGTCCAGAAGAGGCTCCAAAGTCTTCATCCTATCCGGAAAGAAGAGGCGATCCGGACCGGCAACCATCTTGATCCAAGCGGCATCTTCTATCTTCATCCGTTGGCTGTTCCGATCAGCCAATAGAATGCGAGCTCAATCTGATTGGCTGATTGGATCAGCCAATCGGATTGAACTTGATTCTGATTGGCTGATTCCATCAGCCAATCAGAATATTCCTACCTTAATTCCGATTGGCTGATAGAATCCGATCAGCCAATCGGAATTCGAGGGACGCCATCTTGGATGACGTCCCTTAAAGGAACCGTCATTCTGCAGTTGGACGTCGCCGGAAGAAGATGGGTCCGCGGTGGAGGTCTTCAGGATGGAGCCGGTCGTCATCGGATGAAGATAGAAGATGCCGCTTGGATCAAGATGGTTGCCGGTCCGGATCGCCTCTTCTTTCCGGATAGGATGAAGACTTTGGAGCCTCTTCTGGACCTCTTCAGGCACTGGATGATGGATCGCCAACCCCCGCTTGGGTTGGATGAAGATTTTGGAGCCAGGACGGATCGGTGATACCTGGTGAGGTGAAGACAAGGTAGGATGATCTTCAGGGGCTTAGTGTTAGGTTTATTTAAGGGGGGTTTGGGTTAGATTAGGGGTATGTGGGTGGTGGGTTGTAATGTTGGGGGGTGGGTATTGTATGTTTTTTTTTACAGGCAAAAGAGCTGAACTTCTTGGGGCATGCCCCGCAAAGGGCCCTGTTCAGGGCTGGTAAGGTAAAAGAGCTTTTAACTTTAGTAATTTAGAATAGGGTAGGGCATTTTTTTATTTTTGGGGGCTTTGTTGTTTTATTAGGGGGCTTAGAGTAGGTGTAATTAGTTTAAAATTGTTGTAATATTTTTCTTATGTTTGTAGATATTTTTTTATTTTTTGTAACTTAGTTCTTTTTTATTTTTTGTACTTTAGCAAGTTTATTTATTTGTATTTATTTGTAGGAATTGTATTTAATTAATTTATTGATAGTGTAGTGTTAGGTTAATTGTAGGTAGTTTATTTAATTAATTTATTGATAGTGTAGTGTTAGGTTAATTGTAGGTAATTGTAGGTATTTTATTTAATTAATTTATTGATAGTATAGTGTTAGTTTTAATTGTAACTTAGGTTAGGATTTATTTTACAGGTAAAATTGTAATTATTTTAACTATTTTAGCTATTAAATAGTTCTTAACTATTTAATAGCTATTGTACCTGGTTAAAATAAATACAAAGTTACCTGTAAAATAAATATTAATCCTAAAATAGCTATAATATAAATATAATTTATATTGTAGCTATATTAGGATTTATTTTACAGGTAAGTATTTAGCTTTAAATAGGAATAATTTATTTAATAAGAGTTAATTTATTTCGTTAGATTTAAATTATATTTAACTTAGGGGGGTGTTAGTTTTAGGGTTAGATTTAGCTTTAGGGGTTAATCCATTTATTAGAATAGCGGTGAGCTCCGGTCGGCAGATTAGGGGTTAATAATTGAAGTTAGGTGTCGGCGATGTTAGGGAGGGCAGATTAGGGGTTAATACTATTTAATATAGGGTTAGTGAGGCGGATTAGGGGTTAATAACTTTATTATAGTAGCGCTCAGATCCGGTCGGCAGATTAGGGGTTAATAAGTGTAGGCAGGTGGATGCGACATTGTGGGGGGCAGATTAGGGGTTAATAAATATAATATAGGGGTCGGCGATGTTAGGGAACCAGATTAGGGTTACATAGGGATAATGTAAGTAGCGGTGGTTTACGGAGCGGCAGATTAGGGGTTAAAAATAATATGCAGGGGTCAGCGATAGGGGGGGCGGCAGATTAGGGGTTAATAAGTGTAAGGTTAGGGGTGTTTAGACTCGGGGTACATGTTAGAGTATTAAGTGCAGACGTAGGAAGGGTTACCGCATAGCAAACAATGGGGCTGCGTTAGGAGCTGAACGCGGCTTTTTTGCAGGTGTTAGGTTTTTTTTCAGCTCAAACAGCCCCATTGTTTCCTATGGGAGAATCGTGCACGAGCACGTTTTTGAGGCTGGCCGCGTCCGTAAGCAACTCTGGTATCGAGAGTTGAAGCTGCGTTAAAAATGCTCTACGCTCCTTTTTTGGAGCCTAACGCAGCCTTTATGTGGACTCTCGATACCAGAGTTATTTTTATGGTGCGGCCAGAAAAAAGCCGGCGTTAGTTTTTCGGGTCGTTACCGACAAAACTCCAAATCTAGGCCTTAGGGTTTATTTTATAGGTAGGTATTTAGATTTAAATAGGAATAGTTTAATTATTAATATTAATTAGATTTATTTTAATAAGAATTTAGTTAGGGATGTTAGAGTTATATAGGGTTATTATACTTCATATATATATAATATAATAACGATAATTAGGGTTAATATAGTTAATATAGGTGGCGGCGGTGTAGGGGGATTAGATTAGGGGGTAATACATTTATTATAGGTGGCGGCGGTGTGTGGGGATTTAGCTTAGATGCAAAAGAGCTGTGACAATGCCCCGCAAAAAGCCCTTTTAAGGGCTGGTAAAAGAGCTGTTTTCTTTGGGGCATGCCCCGCAAAAAGCCCTTTTAAGGGCTGGCAATATAGCTGTTTACTTTGGGGTAATGTCACGCAAAAAGCCCTTTTCAGGGCTATTTGTAGGGTTAGACTTAGGTTTAGTGGTAGGGATTGTTTAGTATTTTAGGGGTTAATTAATTTAATATAGGCAGCGGTATAGGGGGATTAGATTAGGGGTTAATGAATTTAAAATAGGTGGCGGCGGTATAGGGGGATTAGATTAGGGGTTAATGAATTAAAAATAGGTGGCGGCGGTATAGGGGGATTAGATTAGGGGTTAATGAATTTAAAATAGGTGGCGGCGGTGTAGGGAGATTAGATTAGGGCTTAATCTAGTTAATATAGCTGGCGGCGGTGTAGGGGGATTAGATTAGGGGTTAATGTGTTTAATATAGGCGGCGGCAGTGTAGGGGGATTAAATTAGGGGTTAATATTTTTAAAATAGATGGCGGCGGGGTAGGAGCTCACTTTAGGGGGTAGGTAAGGTAGATGGCGGCGGGGTAGGAGCTCACATTAGGGGGTTATAGATTTAATATAGCTGGCAGCGGGGTCCGGGAGCGGCGGTTTAGGGGTTAATAATTTTATTAGGCGTCGGCGGGGTCCGGGAGCGGCGGTTTAGGGGTTAATAACTTTATTAGGTGGCGGCGGGGTCCGGGAGCGGCAGTTTAGGGGTTAATAACTTTATTAGGGATTGCGGCGGGGGATCGCGCTTGACAGGTAGATAGACATTGCGCATGCGTTAGGTGTTAGGTTTAATTTATCAGGCAGTTTAGGGAGTTACGGGGCTCCAATAGACAGCGTAAGGCTTACTATGGCTGCATTTTGTGGCAAGGTGAAAATGGAGTAAGATTTCTCAATTTTCGCCACGTAAGTCCTTACGCTGTATATTGGATACCAAACTGCGCTGGTTTAGTACACCTGCCTATGGCCCAAAAAACTACGGGCGACAGCAGAAATATACGGGCGTAACTTCTAGGTTACGCCGTATATAGGATACCAAACCATCTCTGCAATGGTTTTACATCCATAATTGACAATGACTCTGAGGTGCATTCTATTCGTCGTTATAAACAATATATATATATATATATATATATATATATATATATATATATATATATATATATATATATATATATATATATATATATATATATATATATATATATAAATATTACAATTTTCACTTGAAGTATGTAGGGATTATTCTAGAGCTGACTACAAGATTTGTGAAACATAATGTACCCCATGATAGAAACTTTTGTGCACTGTGCAAATTAGTTTCCAGATTAAAATGTAACCATTTTCATTGTAATGCTAAATCAGTCTATATATTTTATTTACATCAGTCTGAATATTTTGTTTAGAACTTATTTTCACTAGCCTAATGTACTGTCCAGTCCATGACCATATCATGAGGAATAAATGGAGTTGAAAGATTCCCCACCTTTTAAATGCACAAAAAAATTCTTAGTATTCATTTAAAGAAACATACACCCAATAGTATGGTGGAGGTGTACACAGCGTAACATAATATTTCAACACACTTTGCAATTGCAATATAAAGTGTGGTTTAAAATGGCTTCTTTTGCTTTACCCCTATTTAACACACAGATCTAAAGCACATGCACTGCCTCGCTTGGTGTCAGTCTCAGAACCAATAAAATACTAGGTTTGTGATGTGCAGTGCACTTAATTGCCTGTCAGTGTTGTCTACTGTTGTTTCAACCATGTTAGTGCAGAAAAGGGAAATTGCTAACCACAGTAGTTAAAGGGACATAAAACAAATTGGGATAGATACAAAATATAAAATATGCACTTTAATTACTTTACCTCCAAATTAATACTGCAGTGCCTCGCCATTAACCCTTTCTTTTAAGTTTCCAAATTGTACAGCTCTAACTCCCCCCACACAATTCATTTTATGGCTGTATCTAATCTATATCCACCTTTGCTAATTTTTGAAAATTATTTTAAAATACTTGCCAGCAATTTTTAAACATTTTTTTATGCAAACTATTTTTACTTAATTATCCCTAGGATATGCACAGATCTCAACACATTGTATGGCACTTTAAGTGCATGTGCTCTTGAGTATAAAAGAAAAGGTGCCAATCCATGTGTTATTTATAACAAGACTAAAGCAGCATTTTTTTTAACATACTTGACAAGTGTTTTTTTAACACTGAAAGAGTTAGTTGACAATCATATGTCACATACATATGTTACAGTAACGGAACATTGCGTTAGCAAGGACTGGCAGATATTGTCGCATGTGCTGCAAACGAGAGCAGTTTATAAGTCCATACGAGTCCTCATCTGGTTGAGGTACTGTCTCGTGTTGTCGAAGAATGGCAGCTGTCAGATAAATCTGTAGTGCTTGTGACCAACAACGAGTCAAACATGATTAAGTTGGAAAATTCCCTCATGTAAAATAGTTCGCCCATACACTGAATCTCGTGTCCCAGCAAGCACTAAAAGTGGCCACGCTCTCCAGACTTCTGGGCAGAGTGCGATGAATATCAACATTCTTTCACTTCAGTGATCCACTTGCTGAAAGAGAAACATACATTTCTTAGCTTGAAGAATCATAACCTGATAATTTATGTGACAACAAGGTGGAACAGCACATATGACATGGTCGAGAGGTTCTTAGAACAACAACCTGCAATCTGTGCCACTTTGCTGTCTCCAGAAGTCAGAAGTCAGAAAAGGTGAGTCAGATCTCTGCACTGTCAACAAAACTGATGTGTCAAATGCAGAGGATGCTGTGAATGCATTAAAGCCAATGAAGGATGCAACTACGCTGATGTCTGAAGAGCGCAATCCAACAGTGTCTCTCATTGCCCCTCTAAATGCACAACTCCTCCGGAACATGACAGACACCATCGGAGACACACCCATGATCCATGAGATCAAGAATGCAATCAAAACCGATCTCTTGAAGAAGTACAGCAGTGAGGAAGAGAAGAAGATCTTGAAAAAAGTATACAATTAAAACAAAAATAAAATATTCAAAACAAAATTAATAGTGGCTAACTAGTAGCTACAATGAGTATATGCTTTATATAAGACAGTTATAAATGTTGGTCATCCTATACTAATAGATGTGAACTGTTGCATGACTGAGCACATATCTGCTAGGTTAATGCTATTTTCAATTCTTTTGTTCAAACACAGATTGAGTGTACTACAGTTACACCTAGTAGTACGAGTACAAATGTGGATGAAGAGCCTGGGGAAAAGGAGCTCTGACAGAAGAAGAAGAAATACCCATTAAGGATAGCCCTTCTCCACCCAAAAGAAAGTCTAAATTGCTGCTCATGACTTTGCTGGGACAGTCTTTCACTGACACTGAAGGTACAATAGAACCCAAGACCCCCTATGCCAAAGCTGAAGAGGAAATGGATACATTTTGTAAATCCCCATCTCTGCATCTCACTGAAGACCCTTTGAACTGGTGGCATGTGCATGAGGTCGTATTCCCCCTCCTCTCTTAGCTGTCAAAGCGATACTTTTGTATCCCAGGTAAAAGCATGTCTGCAGAGCCGGTTTTCTTCACTGCAGGAGATGTGGTAACGGCAAAAAGAAGCACCCTCAAACCAGAGCACATAGATCAACTAGTGCTCTTACAGAAAAACCTACCAAATGCTGAGCAGTGATTCATGTTTTTTGGCACATCCCAGAGGTGCTGTTTGCCTACTTCCCACAGTGTTGTTATTTTATATTTGTTATAGATTTACTTGTATATTATATCACTGGGAAATGTTTTGTCTCTGAAGATTGTCCATATTCACAGTCATACTTAAAAGTGTCTATTTTAAATAGACCCTTTAAGATACCATCCCATCCAGGCAGATCTGTAAGGATTAACCCTCAACCAAATAAATCCTAAACATGTACTCCAGACAACTGAAGCCAAGCCACTACTAGAGGAAGGAAAAGCCTTGACAGAATAAATTTGAAAATGAAGCTTAAAACCTTGATTAAATCTTTATTGGATCACAAATATACTACACAGCACACACATACAAAACTAAAGAAATCACACACACCTCATGTGCATGCCATCCTTTCTTCACCATAATTCATTCACTCTGTGTGTGTAACTATATATTTGTGATCCTGTAAAGATAAGCAAGTTCAACTAGTAGTTCAATGCTACATGTTGTAATGTCTACTGTGTGTGTTCCTGATTCACTGTGATTTTTGGCAGTCAGGAAGTGCTCTGTTTTGTAGATGTTGTTTACAGCACACCTGTAATTTATTGTACCACATAAGGGATTTATGTTTTGTTTTGTGAGGATGACCATTTTCACACAAATAATGGTAATAATAATGGTGGTAAGCTTGACTTCTACCTATTTTGGTTTTAATTTAATGTTTAGACATTTATGTTAATGTTTAGTATATTTACATTTAAATATTTTCTTTTATGAAGAAGTACACTGCACTACTACTTCAGTTTGATGCCATTTAGCATTTACTGTTCTAAATAAATACTGCCTTTGCAGGACTATATTTTCTTATTATAGGTTGACAAATACAGGTCTTTTTTCCTCCTGTGTGAGGAAGGTATATATATTACAAAAAAATTTTTTTGTTTGGTGCTGCAACCAAATATAATTGCTGTTTGAAGTTAATAAAGGGTATTTGTGTTTTCTTAAGTACAGCTTTGCATCTGGTAATTGAGTCAAAATCATCTTCTTATATATACTATGATTAATGAGCATGTGCTGGTTTAAAGGTTTGCCTGTATTGCTCTTTTCTTTCCTATATATATATATATATATATATATATATATATATATATATATATATATATATATATATATATATATATATATATATATATATATATATATATATATATATATATATATATATATATATATGTATATATATAAATATATATATATATATATAAATATATATATATATATATATATAGTTATTATAATAATATAAGGTATAAATATATATTTGTGCAAAAAAAACATCAGATATATATATATATATATATAAATATGTATTTAAGAATAAATAGATCATATTCTTCTATGTGAAGAACATTGGAATGTGAAATATTCATATTTCCATGTCGGGTTAGCGCTCTTGAGAATATGCAATCAGGTTTGCGTGCCAGTAGGGTGTTTTTTTTCCCACTTTTTTTTCTCTATTAACTATTATGGGGGTATACGTTATCTGAGTTTGGCTTTTTACGTTCGTTGGGTTAGTGCATCATCGAGAACTTTTTACTTTTATCTTGTAATACGAGCCCAACCCGATGTGTAAAAAGCTTACTACTAGTGCAGTTAACACTCAAGGGGGAGCATTAAATAGTGCTCCACTTGTAATCTTGCCCTTTGTAAATAGTAATAAAAATAGAAAAAAAATGTCAGTGCACAGGGTGTGTTTGTCCTAAACTAAGTTTTAGCTTAATTCTAAACAAATGGACATAACTTACTGAAAAATAACAATTTATTAAGGTTATGGAAATGGAAGAATATTCTGCCCCACCAACGTAACACTTCACCAGCCGCCACCGGGACTAAAGTACAGGGGATGCACTTGGATTTCGTACGACCCCTTTCTCTCTACCCTAGACCTACTTTCCAGCTTATTGACATAGCAACTATACAGTCACCATACTGTAACGTCCCAATTAATTTCCAAAGCAATCTCTCAAATGGCAATAGTGAGACCAATCCCCAGCAAACTCCAACATTATCAGCAACTGGTAATTCTGCCTGTTTAAAACTCCGTCATCTCAAATCCTTTAACTCCTTGACAAACAAAACACCTTCTCATTTTTCCCCTGAAGTAGTACAGTTTGATGCAGGCGGCAAAGTAAAGAAGAAAGTGTTCTGGTTTCCTGCTAAACCCCCTTAGGTTCCAAAAATTCTCGGGAGCCTTGTGATCAGTCTCTGGAACCCACAGTTGCTGCTCCGTCCCTTCATATAGGAGACTGACAGGCCTTCATGTCCTTACTACCATTGGCTTTCTGGGTCTCTTCTACATCCTTGTTTCCTTCTCTGCAGGATCATCTAACAAGATATATGATGGTCCATCACTGAAAAAAGTAAGTTGGACTATGTGATGATGGTCTGGGATTGTGGTCTGGATGTGGGATGGAAAATAAAGGCATGTAGGTCTCAGAAGCCTCCCGAGAACCAACCCACTCTTCTGTCAATATCTCCAATAAGCATGCAGAAGCAGGTCCACAGATTTAAAAAATACAACATTCAGTTGCTATCTTATGATTACTCTCCTTATTTCTAGAATATGTCACCCACACAATGTCCAGTAGTACAAACACACCACCAACCTATATATAACATATGTACCTATATAGATATGTTGACTCCAAAGTTTCTTAATATAATGCTTTCAGTATTAAAGATGCAGTCCATTCACTGACTGTAAACTTAGATCATCGGGATGGTATTGTTAAAGGCTTGATTTGTAATGATGGTACATCCAGCTTCAATGCTCCAGAACACTAGACTTTTACAACACGGTAAAAGACAGGTCAATCTTTATAGCTTGCAATACTGTTAATTATCCTACCAATTATATTATTGGATGGAACTGCTATCTTATATGCAAGAGATATAGGTGCTCTGCATTGGAGCCACATATGTCCACGGCTAACATGGTTACCACCCAGAACCCCAACCCCTTGTGACTTTTTTAATGCTATAGATCTTACATGATAAAACACAGTTTTAATGGTAAAACACTCACACATAAGTAGTTGAAATGATAACTAAACTATCTGTAAAGTTTTGTTTTATTTTGGCCTTTGGCCCTTGTATCTTATAGGGTTTAATTTGTTTTGCTGAAAATATTAAATTGCATTGGAAATGAAAACCACCCAAGCTGCTTGTCAATATTCACCATGAATATTTTTTTGGGGGGAGGAAATAGAATCTAGGCTATTATTATTTCTATTTTTTTTATTTTTGTTTGCTGTATGTAGCATGCAACAAAAACAGGTTGTATACACTTTCACCTTGCTCAGAGGGGAAATGCAGTGCTTGTATAATATGTCTCTAGCATGTCATCCACAATCTATGTCATAGAAAAAGCAGCTATTGTACAACATAAGGTCCCGGTGCTGCTGCCTGCAACAGAAAAATAAAATAAAACTGTCAAAGGAATTGTCAATATCAAGAACTCATTCACTAAAGGTCATCAGAACTTGTAAAACCCCTATAGTAGAGAAAATTATAGCTGTACTCTATTCCAGCAATGCACTGTATGAAGAGAATATGCTTTCAGTATATTGAAATGTTACAAAAGCCTTTTACAAAAGATACCGAAATGCCTAGAGCATAACTACTGTAACAATTGATGTAATTATGTGGAAATGCAATTTCCACACATTTTTTTTTATCTTATTATTTCCTTCATTGAACATTTGTAGATTCTACAGTGTTTACTAGTTTGTTATAGCTTTTCATCCCTGGTGAATTTGGAAATTAGTTGTGATTTTCCATAAAGTTGATTTTGAATGAAAATTATATTTGAAGCTGAATAGCAGCAAAATGAAAATGCATTTAACAATGGAATTGTGTTTTCAAATTTACCATTTCATTTGAATCATATTTTTATTTTTCTATATACTTTTTTCTTTAATTGTATTTCAACCTTAAATGTTATATATTATGTACATCCTATTTTTGTTCCTTTTGGCAAACAAAAGCTTAAGAAAGCAACAGAAACATAGAAATATAGAACCTGAAAGCAAAGAGAATTCTAGACTTAAGAGTTTGGAGGTAACTACTAAAGGAAGACACACACTGAATATATATATAAACACAGTACACTGAAAGAGAGATACATATACACATATGGGGGCATATTTATCACGCTCTGTATGTTTATGAAGCAGCGGTCTAAAGACTGCTGCTCCATAACCTGTCCGCCTCTTCTGAGGCGGTGGACAGAAATCAACATGATCGAATACGATCGGGTTGATTGACACCCCCTGCTTGCGGCCAATTGGCCACAAATCTGCAGGGGGCGGTATTACACCAGCAGTTCGCCAGAACTGCTGGTGCTGGTGCAATGATAAATGCAGAGAGCGTATGCTGTCGGCATTTATCGATGTGCAGCGGATATAATCCGCAATATCGGATCATGTCCGCTCGCACCATCATAAATAGGCCCCATGATATATACAGAAATGACTGATGCACACACAGTATAAATACACATATTCAAACAAAACATTGATACACATATAAACACCCAGATATGCATATCTAGTACATAAAGGGTAGTGCTCCCTCTAAGGCCAGTTTTGTGAGCGGCCCAACAGTAAAACAGTTAAAAAGAGCAAATAGCAAACACTACTCAATGCAGACTGCAATGTGGGGTTCCCTTATTAACTGTTCCACTGCTGGGCCGCTCACAAAACTGGCCTTAGAGGGAACAATGAAAGAGAGATCTATTTATTAATAGACACATAGCTATTCACTTTAACACCTACAATACATATAGGGCCAGATTAGAAGTGGCACTTTTGCTCGTGTGCAAACACTGCCAGAAGTAAAATGTTTATCTCTCCATAGACTTTAATGGAGCACGCAAATCATAAAGGATTATGAATATTTTACATTTTATTGTTATTCACATAGAAGAAAATGTTTATATATATATATATATATATATATATATATATATATATATATATACACACATATATATATGATTATTATTTTGTAAAATATATATCTTTATCTATAACAGAATTTATACTTACCGATAAATGTATTTCCTTCGGGCTGATGAGAGTCCATAGCTTCATATCATATTTTGCAGACTATCAAGAGAAGGTCATGAACCCTCAAACAGATTTAACTCCTCCCACCTCATCTTGCTCTCCAGTTTATGTATAGCTGAGCAGAGGAGAGAGACAGAAAAAAAGGTAGGAAAGACAGAAATCAGGGTTACGAGGTGCAAATGAGAACTGTCACCAACATACAAAAATTGTGTGGAGGCTATGGACTTTCATCAGCCTGAAGGACATACATTTTTCAGTAAGTATAAATTCTGTTTTCCTTCTTAGCTGATGAGAGTCCATAGATTCATAACATGTGGGATACAATACCCAAGCTGAGAGTCTATATAGCCAGTCTTTACTAACCTGAATATAGAACTTTAAAGCTCTGTAAACATATATTTCAAAATTAATATTTTCTGAAGATACCACCTTCGGAAGAAAATATTATTGGTTCCACAGGAAGAAAAGAACCTTCCAGGACAACAGTTTAAAGTCTAAAATATACATAGGTTCAAAAGGAGAACCTTGCAGAATAGAGAGAACTAATTCAAGTTCTAATGAGGAGAAATTGGTCTAACAGTACAAATTTTCACCAGGGCTTGAACAAAAGTTTGAACACCTGGCAACCTAGCCAATTCAATATCTGACCCTTTAGAGAATTAGTCGATATCTAGTTCATCCCGAAGGAACTAAAGTATTCTGGGAATTTTAAAGAATTTCCAAGAAAAAAAACTCAAGAAGAAGACCAAAAATAGTAAGCTTTCCAGGTGTTATGATATATTGTTTGCATAACTGGCTTACTTGCATGAAGCAAAATATATATTCTATTAAAAAAAAAACCTGATCTTGAGGTGTAAGCATTTAACCTTAATGCCATCAATTTCAGCAAACTGAGATCCGGGTGAAACAGAGCTCCTTGAGACAGAGGATCTTTCTTCGGGGGTAGGGTACATGTAGGAAGAGAAAACATCTGCATTTGGTCTGCATACCATGTTCTGCAGGTCCACACCAAACCTATGAGAATTAATGAAGCTGAATCCTGTTTGTATTTTGCAATGACTCTTGAAAGAAGAACAAACTGGGAAAACAGGAACGCTAAATGAAATATTCAGGGACAAATTAAGGCATTTATTATAGAGCTTTGTAGTCTCTATATCTGGCACAATATGCTTGAAGCTGTGATTCAGCTTGTACACCATTAGATCTATACATGGTAGAACCCAATTTAGAATAAGATGGTTGAAAATGTCTTGATAAAGAACCCATTCTCCTGACTGAACAGATTAAAGTAGTCTTCTTCCCAATTGTTCAATCCTTGAATATGAAGTTGATAGGGAACAGCTTCCCTTCTCTATTTATAACAGAGAGAAATGCATTTCTTGCATGGTGAGGGAGAAGTTAGTCCCCCCTTGATAGTTCCTTTAAGAAACCACTGTAAAGATGTCTGATCAGAAATGGATATGGGACTTGTCTGAGACTGGACCATGGCCTCGAGAGCTCTAAGAAATGCTCAGATCTCAAGAATTTTGAATGTCAATCTCGCCTACAGATGAAAACAATCTTCTTGCATACCTCAAGAACTCCAGATGGTGCCCCGGCCCAGCGGGTGCTGATGTGAGCACTGAAAATAAAGAAAGGAAAGCAAAAAGGATGCATAATTGCTACAGAGTAAGGAAACAACGTAACATTGAGATAGCCATAAGGAAAATAGGAACCTGGTAAGACACTGTAAAAGATGTTTGAGCATTAGGGCTAACCTTCCACATTTACTGGTAGACTTATGAATTGTAAGTGAAATACAGAGTATATCACCTTATTACACCAGCACCTTAGAAGGAGTCTGTGATTCCTGTTTTGCAGCCTCTGCTTTAACACAAAATACATTAAAACACACATATAAAAAATAACCGTAAAAAGGAAAACAGGATCCACAGGTCTAATAAAACTCTAGATTTCCTATTTGTGAAACTAGGTATGTTAACACTAAGCTTGATATAGATAGTGTGTATTGAGACTAGCAATACGTGTTGATGCAAGTACTAAAATATTTTCATAGATCCATGTTTGCATTTAGCTGAACATACAATTTAGTATCTGAGATTAATGAAATTAGCATGTCAAAAACAGACTCTATACTACACATAATAATAAGATTAGTCAAAGCACATGATATTAATGAGTTCAGAAGTAACTGGACCACAAAGTATACAAAAAAGGTACATGTAAAGTAAATTTTATGAATAAAAATATCCTGTTCTATCAAAACTGTGTTTCTGTTGTGTAACAGGAAAAATATGCTGAACAGGAAACATTTGTACTGGTAATACAAAACTATATAATACAATACAAAATGTGTCTGCATAATAATTACATTTGCAGATTTGGTACATATATGCACGCCCCATTGCACTTATTTGAATTTTAATATTAAGTATGTTAAAGTACAATACCATTTAGGTGCTTAAAGGGACATAATAATCATATTCTATATCACTTGAAACTGATCCAGTATAACTGTAAAAAGCTGACAGGAAAATATCACCTGAGCATCTCTATGTAAAAAAGGAAGATATTTTACCTCACAATTTCCTCAGCTCAGCAGAGTAAGTTCTGTGTAAAAAGTTATAATTCAGCTGCTGTCCAGCTGCAGGTAAAAAAAAAAAAATGAAGAAATGAACTGCAGCCAATCAGCATCAGCAGTGCTGAGGTCATGAACTCTTTTACTGTGATCTCATGAGATTTGACTAAACTCTTATGAAGTTTCATAGTAAACTTCCTTAAACTGAATAGGGAAATAACATGAGTGCACAGGGCTCAATCCCTTAGCTGTCCCGGGACAGACATACTGATTTGCTGCTCAGAAGTCCTTTACAATGGGATGTGGCTACTGATGAACTTTTGAGGTAAAATATCTTTCTCTTTTACATAGAGAGGTTCAGGTGATATTTTCTAGTCAGCTTTTTACAGCTATGCTGCATCACTTTCAAGTGTTTCAACATTTGGGTATCATGGCCGCTTAAATGTAGATAGATAGATAGATAGATAGATAGATAGATATGGTTACATAACTATTATATGAATGAAACCCAGATATAACTCTGAATGACTGAGAGGTCTGCTGTCAATTTAAGAACATTTGACCACAGGGGAAACAACGGGTAGCCTCTAAGAACTAATACTGAATGTAATACAGCATCATCATTTATACATAAATCATTTGTACAAAATATATAAAGGTATATACCCAGGCATGTAAAGTCACAAATTCAGTTGTAAGTAGATATGTATGCAGAGTTACTTCTGTATAAAAATATAATACCAAGTACCTTGTTGAAGATATACTTGGGGCTTTAATATATGTGTGTCAATACAGGATAGAGCATATAAAACATATATTGTTGACATATTGTTGACCTAAACTGGTTATACAACCAATTATAAATACACTCACTTATGGACATATAAAGTACATCTTTCCGTATAACAACATATAGCAAAGTATAATCAATGGATATGTAAACCCAAGTTATTGTCTCACTGCAGAATAATACTGTACTGTTCTAGAATTGCAGAAGCATCTCTGCAGTATATATACTAGAAATCAATATGCAGGAATTGAAATATAATATGAGCTTGACAAAAAATCATGTCATACATATGGTTATAAACATGAATGTAAGATTTGTACAATACCCTGTGGAAAGTCATGCAACCATAACATAGTAAATATTCATGCATGAAGAAATGAATATTCAAAGTTGAGCCACAGCAGAGAGATCTTGTACATTCTGTGATACAAACTCAAATTATAAAAATAGTCTGTGCAGAGATAATGTAATTCTGTTGTACAATTTCATAACTATATATAGTATTAATGTACTTTAAGGAGA
This sequence comes from Bombina bombina, assembly GCF_027579735.1. Lineage (NCBI taxonomy): Eukaryota > Metazoa > Chordata > Amphibia > Anura > Bombinatoridae > Bombina > Bombina bombina. Next base: position 1,078,999,567 of record NC_069499.1, on the reverse strand, counting down.
GTATGCCATCTTAAATCTGTATTCAATATAACACTACAGAAACTCTATGTCATTATTGATCATACTATAGAAGCAAGCATGTAATGTTATATGTACAGGGAGTGCAGAATTATTAGGCAAGTTGTATTTTTGAGGATTAATTTTATTATTGAACAACAACCATGTTCTCAATGAACCCAAAAAAATCATTAATATCAAAGCTGAATATTTTTGGAAGTAGTTTTTAGTTTGTTTTTAGTTATAGCTATTTTAGGGGGATATCTGTGTGTGCAGGTGACTATTACTGTGCATAATTATTAGGCAACTTAACAAAAAACAAATATATACCCATTTCAATTATTTATTTTTACCAGTGAAACCAATATAACATCTCAACATTCACAAATATACATTTCTGACATTCAAAAACAAAACAAAAACAAATCAGTGACCAATATAGCCACCTTTCTTTGCAAGGACACTCAAAAGCCTGCCATCCATGGATTCTGTCACTGTTTTGATCCATTCACCATCAACATTGCGTGCAGCAGCAACCACAGCCTCCCAGACACTGTTCAGAGAGGTGTACTGTTTTCCCTCCTTGTAAATCTCACATTTGATGATGGACCACAGGTTCTCAATGGGGTTCAGATCGGGTGAACAAGGAGGCCATGTCATTAGATTTTCTTCTTTTATACCCTTTCTTGCCAGCCACGCTGTGGAGTACTTGGACGCGTGTGATGGAGCATTGTCTTGCATGAAAATCATGTTTTCTTGAAGGATGCAGACTTCTTCCTGTACCACTTGAAGAAGGCGTCTTCCAGAAACTGGCAGTAGGACTGGGAGTTGAGCTTGACTCCATCCTCAACCCGAAAAGGCCCCACAAGCTCATCTTTGATGATACCAGCCCAAACCAGTACTCCACCTCCACCTTGCTGGCGTCTGAGTCGGACTGGAGCTCTCTGCCCTTTACCAATCCAGCCACGGGCCCATCCATCTGGCCCATCAAGACTCACTCTCATTTCATCAGTCTATAAAACCTTAGAAAAATCAGTCTTGAGATATTTCTTGGCCCAGTCTTGACGTTTCAGCTTGTGTGTCTTGTTGAGTGGTGGTCGTCTTTCAGCCTTTCTTACCTTGGCCATGTCTCTGAAAATTGCACACCTTGTGCTTTTGGGCACTCCAGTGATGTTGCAGCTCTGAAATATGGCCAAACTGGTGGCAAGTGGCATCTTGGCAGCTGCACGCTTGACTTTTCTCAGTTCATGGGCAGTTATTTTGCGCCTTGGTTTTTCCACACGCTTCTTGCGACCCTGTTGACTATTTTGAATGAACCGCTTGATTGTTCGATGATCACGCTTCAGAAGCTTTGCAATTTTAAGAGTGCTGCATCCCTCTGCAAGATATCTCACTATTTTTGACTTTTCTGAGCCTGTCAAGTCCTTCTTTTGACCCATTTTGCCAAAGGAAAGGAAGTTGCCTAATAATTATGCACACCTGATATAGGGTGTTGATGTCATTAGACCACACCCCTTCTCATTACAGAGATGCACATCACCTAATATGCTTAATTGGTAGTAGGCTTTCGAGCCTATACAGCTTGGAGTAAGACAACATGCATAAAGAGGACGATGTGGTCAAAATACTCATTTGCCTAATAATTCTGCACTCCCTGTATACATTTTGTATGCAAATTTAAGCAGCTAAGATATACTGTATAAATAAAAAGAAATCCTATATGAGGAATCTATATGTAAATTGTTACATTACAGCTGATAAACCTTTAAGAATAGATCAAGAGTGTTATACACTTAGCGCCTGCTAAATATAGACCTCAGGCTTTGATATGTTAACACCTAGTTGTCAACTATGAAATAGAAAATCAATCAGAAATATACCAAAGTGCCACCCTGGTGGAGGCTGGGTCTATAAGTGGGACAATGTATAAATGCCAAAAATTACAATGGTCATCAAATGTAATTTATTAGACAAATGAGTTTAAAAACAAATGAATTTAAAAACAAATGGTTTAAAAACATGGATCCATTTAGAAAACAACAGTAATCATTTAATACAATAAGCATAAAAACAATAAAACATTAAACATTAAAACAAGTGAACCTGCAGGTTCCAAATGTCTAATACACAGAGTATATTGGTTATAAACAGTGTTGCTGGTAACAATGTTAGCAGTCACTTGTGACTGCTAACATTGTTACCAGCAACACTGTTTATAACCAAGATATTCTGTGTATTAGACATTTGGGGCCCGATCTGATATGCAGCGTCGCCCGCAAAAGCCGGCGACGCCGGTTTTTGTGCGTTTTTGGTATCCTATATATAGCGCCGCATCTAAATGCGGCACGTATATATTTCACCCGTCGCTCGCAATTTTTACTCCCATAAGCTAACATGGGACCGCGTCGTAAGTCGGTATCCAATATCCAGCGCAAGGCCTTACGTGGCGAAAATGGAGAAATCTTACTCCATTTTCACCTCGCCATAAAATGCAGCCGTAGCAGGCCTTGCGCTGAGTATGGGAGCACCGTAACTCCCTAAAATGCCTGCAAAAAAAAACCCTAACACCTAACGCATGCGCAATGTCTATCTACCTGTCAACCGCAATCCCCCACCGCAATAACTAATAAAGTGTATTAACCCCTAAACCGCCATAGCCCACACCGCAATAATCCTATTCTATTATTAACCCCTAAACCGCCATAGCCCACATAGCCTATTAAATCTATTAACCCCTAATCTGCTGCCGCCAACGTCGCCGCCACAATAATAAAGTTATTAACCCCTAAACCTAAGTCTAACCCTAACACCCCCTAACTTAATTATTATTTAAATAAATCTAAATAATATTACTATTATTAACTAAAGTATTCCTATTTAAAACTAAATACCTATAAAATAAACCCTAAGATAGCTACAATATAATTAATAATTACATTGTAGCTATTTTAGGATTTATTTTTATTTTACAGGCAAGTTTGTATTTATTTTAACTAGGTACAATAGCTATTAAATAGTTAATAACTATTTCATAGCTACCTAGTTAAAATAATTACAAATATACCTGTAAAATAAAACCTAACCTAAGTTACAATTACACCTAACACTACACTATCATTCAATTAATTAAATAAATTAACTACAATTAGCTAAAATTAAATACAATTAAATTAAATAAACTATAGTACAAAAAAACACACACTAAATTACAGAAAATAAAAAAAATTACAAGAAGTTTAAACTAATTACACCTAATCTAAGCCCCCTAATAAAATAAAAAAGCCCCCCAAAATAATAAAATGCCCTACCCTATACTTAATTACAAATAGCCCTTAAAAGGGCTTTTTGCGGGGCATTGCCCCAAAGTAATCAGCTCTTTTACCTGTAAAAAAAGAAATACACCCCTCCCAACATTACAACCCACCACCCACACACCCCTACTCTAAAACCCACCCAATCCCCCTTAATAAAACCTAACACTACCCCCTTGAAGATCACCCTACCTTGAGCCGTCTTCACCCAGCCGGGCACAAGTGGTCATCCGATCCGGGCAGAAGTCTTCATCCGATGGGGCAGAAGAGGACATCCAGACCGGCAGAAGTCTTCATCCTATCCGGGCAGAAGAGGACATCCAGACCGGCAGAAGGCTTCATCCAAGCGGCATCTTCTATCTTCTTCCATCCGATGAGGAGCGACTCCATCTTGAAGACATCCGGAGCGGAGCATCCTTCCAGCACGACGGACTAACAATGAATGACGGTTCCTTTAAATGACGTCATCCAAGATGGCGTCCCTCGAATTCTATCAGCCAATCGGAATTAAAGTAGGAAAAATCCGATTGGTTGATTTAATCAGCCATTCGGATTGAAGTTCAATCCGATTGGCTGATTGGATCAGCCAATAGAATTGACCTTGCATTATATTGGCTGATCCAATCAGCCAATTGGATTGAACGGATCAGCCAATCAAAATATTTTTGCTTTTAATCTTAGCTGAGAGCTTGTAAGTGAGTGCTGGACTTTCTCTGTGTGTTTTATTAATTTGTTTTCTCATTTTCCCTATGGTTCTTGCACCCACCTGTCTGGGGCTAACTGCCTGTGACTCTGGGGATAGCACAGCTTCCTGTGAGTGCCAGTAAGCACCCAGGGCTGAGCATGTTGCAGGGTCATGGGATGTATACCCGGTCTGGTCTGAGAGTGTAGTCCCCTTCCGTGTTTTGCATATATATATATATATATATATATATATATATATATATATATATATATATATATATATATATATATATATAAAATCCTCCAAGAAAAATGCACTCACAGGTCTTGTTAAAGTAAAACAAACATGCTGATGAAGGGGATGATTTCCCTGAAAACGTTCCATTAAACAGATTTTGTTTTACTTTAACATTACCTGCGGGTGCATTTTTCTTGGAGGATTATCTATTGTATTTTTGCACCCTGGCAGATGACCTTAGGAGGGTAACACTGTATTCTGGACTGCATTATATATATATATATATATATATATATATATATATATATATATATATATATATATATATATATATATATATATTTAAAAATACATAGAACATTTTCCCCTATGTAAAGAACAGCAGAATGCAAAATATTTACAGTACATACAAACTAAAACATATTATTAAATATTAATATTGATTAAAATTATTTTTATTATTTTCAAGTATTTGACTGGAAAGGGCTATACTGTGTATATTTACAATATACATGTTTAAAAGCCTGTTAAAAAGCCTCTTGAGGTTGGTTCTCTTATTATTGCTGTACCCAGATTGATATTAAATAGCTCCCGCACTCATCAAGCAATCGCTCATATAGCTGGGTGAGATATTTTGAGCCTGTCCTATATGCTCCATCCTTTTTAATGACAGTGATAAAACACATTTTTAGTGGTATGTTGTAGAGGAAAGTGGCAATATAAATAATGAAAATAAATGACATAGTTTGGTTTTTGTACAATGTATAGTAAACATTTTATGGATATTTACATTTTACTGACTTAATATCCCTAACCGATGTAGCCTCTGGCTCTATGCAATGACAATGTAATATTACTTAGAGGTTTAGACATAAGTCTAACTATACATGTAGGTAAAAAAATATTTAATTAGTGTAATATCTATCTGTATTGTGATTGTATCTGTTTATTGTGTGAATCTTTGTATAATAGGCTAGAAATATTGCACCTGCACTAACTTGTGCTGATATTACAAGCTGAAAGTAAACACAACCACACAAGTGCAAACTAATTTTGCGCTCATTGGGTTAGTGTGACTAAATACCTGGTGTAAAGGGTTAGGGCAAAAATTAAAGTTGCACTAAACACAACATAAATACATTTAAAAATACATGGAGGGGCTATCTATCAAGCTGTCATCCGCAAATACACCGGCATTCCGCATCGTAATTGTTGCAAGATTGATCTGACCTAGTTATCAAAGCCTACAGACCGGCAAAAGTTGAAATTTGTGACATAACATACGATCCGCCGGAGATCGATGCTTATGTCATTATAGATGTTCTGAATACACATTCGGCTGTATCTGACACTTTTTCCCAGTTATCAAACTTGTCTTTTAACAGGTACGCTCGTGACTATTCGGACGCATCGTACCTGGTTTTCAATCCGCCACCCTGGAGGCCATAGAAATCAATGGGAGTCTGAAAACAGCGAAAACTTATGTTCGATGCTGCAAGACAAATAAATATAACCCATTGATTTCTATGGTAGAAAACAAGTAACGTTTACACCTAACACCCTAACATAAACTCAGAGTCTAAACACCCCTAATATGCCACCCTGACACGGCCGCAAACTAAATAAAGTTATTAACCCCTATCCCGCCACTCCCCGACATCACCACAACCTAATAAAAGTTATTAACCCCTATCCCACCGCTCCCCGACACCGCCGCCACTAAATAAATGTATTAACCCCTAAACCTCTGGCCTCCCACATCACTACCACTAACTAAACCTATTAACCCCTAAAGCATCAGCCCCCCACATTGCCAAAAACTAAATTAAGCTATTAACCCCTAAACCTAACAAACCCCTAACTTTAAATTATAATTACAACATCCCTATCTTAATATATATTAAAACTTACCTGTAGAATTAAAATAAACTATTTTAAACTATTAATTAACCTACCCTTACTATTATACTACAATTATATTAAACTACCAATTAAATAAACTAAATTACATATTAAAAAAAACCTAACCCTACTCAAATTATTTAAATATACTATTAAACCTTATTAAAAGTACTAAATTACAGGAAAAAAAACACGACTAGATTACGAGTTTTGCGCTATTAGTGAAAAAGCAGCGTTTTGGCTCTTTTTCACTACCGCTAGTATTACGAGTCTTGCAGGTATATCTGTACCGCACACTTTTTTGGCCGTAACGCAACTTAACTACCGAAGCTTTCAAAAAGTCCTTTTTCAATGGGACTTCCATAGCGCCGGTATTACAAGATTGCCTGTCTGGCCGAAAAGTGAGTGGTACAGCCCATAACTACAAGATCCATACCGTAAACTGAAAGTCAGTAGTTATGGCTTTTATGCTACAACGCTGTAACATAAAACTCATAACTAAAGTGCTAAAAAGTACACTAACACCCATAAACTACCTATTAACCCCTAAACTGAGGCCCTCCCGCATCGCAAACACTAAAATAAATTTATTAACCCCTAATCTGCCGCTCCCGACATCGCCACCACTATAATAAACATATTAACCCCCTAAACCGCCGCATTCCCGCCTCGCAAACATTAGTTAAATATTATTAACGCCTAATCTGCTGTCCCTAACATTGCCTCAACCTACATTACTGTTATTAACCCATAATCTGCTGCCCTCAAAATCGCTGCCACTATACTAACGTTATTAACCCCTAAACCTAACCCTAAGTCTAACCCTAACCCTAACACCCACTAACTTTAACATAATTTAAATAAATCTAAATAAAAATTACAATTAATACCTAAATAATTCCTATTTAAAACTAAATACTTACCTGTAAAATAAACCCTAAGATAGCTACAGTATAACTAATAGTTACATTGTATCTATCTTAGGTTTTATTTTTATTTCACAGGTAAGTTTGTATTTATTTTAACTAGGTAGACTAATTAGTAAATAGTTATTAACTATTTACTAGCTACCTAGTTAAAATAAATACAAAGTTACCTGTAAAATAAAACCTAACCTGAGTTACACTAAAACCTAAATAAATTACATTAATTAAATACAATTAACTAAATTACAAAAAAATAAACACTAAATTACACAAAATAAAAAAGAAATGATCAAATATTTAAACTAATTGCACCTAATCTTAAAGCCCTATCAAAATAAAAAAGCCCCCCAAAATAAAAAAAACCTAGCCTAAACTAAACTGCCAATAGCCCTTAAAAGGGCCTTTTGCAGGGCATTGCCCCAAAGAAATCAGCTCTTTTACCTGTAAAAAAAAATACAAACAACCAACCCCCAACAGTAAAAATCACCACCCACACAACCAAACCCCCCCAAATAAAATCCTATCTAAAAAAACCTAAACTCCCCATTGCCCTGAAAAGGGCATTTGTATGGGCATTGCCCTTAAAAAGGCATTTAGCTTTTTTTCAGTCCAAACCCTAAGCTAAAAATAAAACCCACCCAATAAACTCTTAAAAAAACCTAACACTAACCCCCGATGATCCACTTACAGTTTTTGAAGACCGAACATCCATCCTCAACGAAGCCTTCATCAAAGCGGCAAGAAGTCCTCAATGAAGCTGGGAGAAGTCTTCATCCAAGCGGCAAAAAGTGGTCCTCCAGACGGGCAGAAGTCTTCATCCAGACGGCATCTTCTATCTTCATTTTTCCAACGCAGGGCGGTTTCATCTTCAAGACATCCGGCGCGGAGCATCCTCTTCTTCTGACAGCTCTTCAAGAATGAAGGTTCCTTTAAGGGACGTCATCCAAGAGCCAATCGGAATTAAAGAGCCAATCGGAATTAAAGGTGAAAAATTCCTATTGGCTGATGCAATCAGCCAATAGGATTGAGCTTCAATCCTATTGGCTGATCCAATCAGCCAATATGATTGAGCTTGCATTGGAACAGCCAATAGAATGTGAGCTCAATCCTATTGACTGATTGGATCAGCCAATAGGATTGAAGCTCAATCCTATTGGCTGATTGCATCAGCCAATAGGAATTTTTCACCTTTAATTCCGATTGGCTGATAGAATTCTATCAGCCAATCGGAATTGAAGGGACGCCATCTTGGGTGACGTCCCTTAAAGGAACCTTTATTCTTGAAAGCCGTTGTCAGAAGAGAATGCTCCGCTCCGGATGTCTTGAAGATGGAGCCTTCCGCATAGGAAGAATGAAGATAGAAGATGCCATCTGGATAAAGACTTCTGCCCGTCTGGAGGACCACTTCTTGCCGCTTGGATGAAGACTTCTCCTGGCTTCGTTGAGCAGGGCCGCCATCAGGGGGTGACAGGGGTGACTCCTGTCAGGGGCCCAATGGGCCAGGGGGGCCCCATGAGTCAAGAACAGCTAAAAAAAAATTAAATTTTGGCAGCCACCAGTGGGAACTACAGCAGAGTGCTAATTGAGCATGGGAAATGTTATTACAAGGAGTAAAGTATTAGCATTTGAGAGAATTTCTGAGTGTGCACTAAACCACTATGCACAGTGTGAGACAGACTTGACACTTTGTTTGTACAGTGTTTGCCTGAGTCAGACAGCATTGCAGAGGAGGTAGGGCTTACTTAGTAAATGCTTTTTATTTATTTGTGCAATTTCGGATTGTAACTTCAGTGTGGTAGTAGTTGTATGGTGGGGCCAGAGGTCCATAAAAACACATTTTTTTTTTAGCAGCAGTATATTTATGATTATTTGACAATGCTGTAGAAATTCTATATTTAAAGCCATGCAGAAATGTTTCCTCCTCAATACACAAATGGTAGGTGCCCTTTTGGCAGATATGCATTTTTTTATTAATATATATATATATATATATATATATATATATATATATATATATATATATATATACAAACAAAGAGGTATCAGCGCACATCCATTTTCCAAAGCACAACATATTTTTTAACTGCTGCAAAAAAATGCCTGCAAATACATCAAAAGACAACTATTCTTTTTTAAATAATATTGGGAACTTAGTCACACAATATGGCCATATTTTGCTTAGCCAGTCACCACTTACAAGGTGCCCCAATTCGACTGGTCCTACACTACAGTCCTTTTGCCACAGAGGGCTGAATCATTCCTGCTTTTACTCTTCATAATAGAATGAGACTCCCTGGCTTTTAATTCACAACTTTATTACACTGTTATGAGCACACCTGAACTTGGGTGGGGTGCTTAATATATATATATATATATATATATATATATATATATATATATATATATATATATATATATATATATATATATATATATATATATATATATATATATAAATAATTACATTCCAGTTTACTGCCCCTTTATGCAAGGACTTTCCAGATGCAAGGAGGCATTTTATCTAAGATTTTTACATCTGCATAAAATGTTATACTCTCAGACTAAGATTGCTCAGTGTTTGAAATGAGACAGGTTAACTTAAAACTGTTCAGTTTACACTACAGCTTATTAAAATCCATACAGCTGACAGATGGGAACATTTGTACACTATATTTGAAGTGGTGCTCTTGGTTGGGGAAAATGGTGAAAAAACAAACAAACATATGTCAATTTGTATGCAAATCTTCTAAGCTACCTAGAAACACCAATTTTGATTTCAAATTTTAAAAAACAATGCTCCTCATGTCTGTGCCCATATTCCTTTCTGAAGCATAAATGTAATTTTTTTCTTAGGTTAGTCTTATACATACCCCAAACATTCTTAAATTTTTTCACAGTCTTTATCCTTACCACCTTTATTCCATAAATTAAACACCCGTTATTATGTTACTCTATCCTCTAAGCCAGTGGTTTCCAAAGTTTTTCAGGCCACCGCCTTTGATTCCATAAACTCACCATCACTCACCATCAGCACTTTTTTCTCTCATTTGACAGACATCAGCCAATCACAGACTAGTATACGTATACCCTGTGAGTTTGTGCACATGCTCAGTAGGATCTTGTTCCCCAGAAAGTGTGCATATAAAAAGACTGTGCAAAATTTGATAATAGAAGTAAATTGGAAAGTGTCTTAAAACTGCATGCTCTATCTGAATCCTAAATGTTTATTTTGACTTGAGTGTCCCTTTAACCACCTTACCTGGTAAAAATATTAGTCAGAATAGCATTGAACAACTCCTAATAGAGATAACAACACAATACATTTTAAAACAATTCATTTAATTCTAATACAAAATTTGAATTAAACGTTTTAGTTTTATGAATTAAAAATGTATCATTTTGCTTGTGTCACTGTTCAAGAGACTTTTATACCAAATTTGGGGCCATATTACAACAAGTGGAGTACAAATATGCAGGCAGTATCTTTAGAATCACTGGATCGCAAATATATACTGCTTGCATTTTTGTGCTGCTTAATATATATTGTGGGTTCTGTTGTTCAATGTGCAGCACAATATTCCTGTAGGATAGTGCAGCTGAGTTTTCTTCCTCAGATAATGAATGTTTATGAAGGCCTAAAATACAATTCATGTCAGATAACCCTCAAGCACTAAGCTGATTCTGCTCATGTAGCTGAGCTTTTCATTTTGTTCTTTGCTATACAATTCCAATGTAAATATCACTTATAAGACTTAAAGGGCCATTATAGTAGAAACATAGGGGCCGATGTATCAAATGGTGGGCGGACATGATTCGCTGTAGCAAATCATGTCCGCCCGAGATCTCTAAATGCAGACAGCATACGCTGTCGGCATTTATCATTGCACAAGCATTTCTGGTGAAATGCTTGTGCAATGCCGCCCCCTGCACATTCATGGCCAATCAAAGGGGGTGTCAATCATTCCGATCGTATCTGATTGGGCTAATTGCAGTCCGACACTTCTGTGGTGGTGGACGAGTTAAGGAGCAGCAGTCTTAAGACCGCTGTTTCTTAACTCCTGTTGCTGCTTGATAAATCGGCCCTATTGCCTGCTCTGGGAAGCTCTGATACATGCAGCTCCATTTAGTTTATCGTTATTTGCTTCCCCCTCACAAAGTTGGGACTTTTACAGTTCTGCACAACCCTGCTAGATATCTGACCCTTATTGGCCTCTGCAGGAGAATTAGATAATATTTTGGTAAACAAAGTAATTTTTTACACAACAAATGACAGTGGCAAACTTTGTCCACTGTAGCAGCAAATCCAGATTGCTTCCTCTAGTTAAAGCCAGTGGTGAAAGAAATATGGGTATTGAAAACAATTGCAGTAAACAAGGAGTTACTCTATTTGCAAAGCTACCCTCAGCCTGCATGTTCGTTTATCACAAGGCAACAGAGTGTGATTTTTTTTATCACAGAATATTCCCTTCTTTTCTGCAATTGTTTTTCTATATCAAGACTCTTCCTACCACTTGTATTTTATGGAGGAATTAATCCAGACTTGTTATTTGAGTGGATATGGTTTGCCACTATCATTTTGTTAACACAATATGTATTGTTTTGCAGTTCATTATTTGATTCTCTTTGCTGAGACATATTAACTGGGACATATACTGCATGTGGCAGGGTTAGGCATGGGAAATATAGCAAAGTTGTTTTTCTACTAATAATTAAGCAATTTTCTATCCCTTTAACTGACATTATATTTTTAAAAACAATACATACACCTAGATTTAGAGTTCTGCGTTAGCCATCAAAAGTATCGTTAAGGGGTCCTAACGCTGCTTTTTACCGCCCGCTGGTATTTAGAGTGACAAGTGGAGAAAGCGCCTACTGGGTACCTTGGCCCGGGAAAAGTTGCACCTAGCAAACACAGAGGAAGCAAACTAAGTAATGAGAATGCCCAGGTGCCTACCAAAGGAGGCAGGTACTAAACAATCACTAGTAAAATAAGCTAATCAGAATAGAATGTATTACATATAAAATAACATATATTACTTAGTATCATGGATCCATGAGAGCTAACAATTAATACATTAACAAGTTAAAAAGTTAAAAACATAGGCTATATAAAAACAATGAGCAATATAAAATCAATATGAACAGTGTTGTGGAGAAATGTAGGCAAACCAAACCTAGGTTTAACTCTGCGGTGGTGCTATTTTTTAATATAAAATGAAGATGGTATATCCTTCCGCCCTTAATAATAGGTGAAATCGTGTTCCTAATGTGCCATAAATTGTGTTGGAAAATAGTGATGAGTGTTGGAATCCAATAAGTGATGCTGAATGTTCAGAGGTCCAAATTATATCCTTGAATAACTTAAAAGCAAACAGTGTCAGAAACCATGAATATATAAAATAATGCACAATTAAGTCCAAAATAAGTAAAAAACGTGTCCGTTGCTAAAACATAAATCTCTTTTTCAGAACTCCCAATGCAATAAAAAATCTGTGCTTAAAAAGTGGTAGTCTCCAAATTAAAAAAGTGGTAGTCTCCAAATTAAAAACAGTGGTAGTTTCTGAATAAACAGTGCATAGATTGTGTCCAAATCCCAAATGGAGAGCAGTAGTATACTCGTGTGAAAAAATAAATAATTAAAAATGGTGAAAAAATGGTGTTGGAAAAAATAGTAAAAAAAAAAAAAATTAATTTGAAACATTGGTGTTAAAAATGTGTAAAATTGTATAAAAAATATAGTCAAAATAAGTGATGTACACTGTCCTTGTCAAATTGTGTCTACCACATAACTTGATTGTAGTGATCACCGCAACAGTGTGTAAGACTAATAGAGCTTAGGGTATAACTATCTCCTCCTAGAAAAGAGAATACAAATAGTGTAGATTGTATAACAATGTGGAACAAATAGGAATAAGGCTTACCAGTGTCTACGCGTTTCGGCCCGTGTCAGGCCTTTCTCAAGACTTTTTACATTCTGGAAGGTGCCTTATAAAGGATACTTGACCCCAGGTAAGATCATCAATCACTTCCGGTTGATGAACTACCGGCGTTTGTTTGTTTATCCCAAACCCTTATGTCTTTGTATGCATAATGTGTTTCTCGCATATTTTATTCAGAATAATTTTAAGATGTATAGTGTCTGATGAAACATTCTGATAAGGTGTTATTAGTCTCTCTCCTACGAGTGGACCGTGACATCACTTCCGGTTAGAGACGTGCTAAAGCAGTAATTGTAACAATCTAATTCAATGTAATATTTATTTATATCTGTATCGTAGTTTTGAAATACTCATACCTTGTTTTCTATAGAGTAATTGTAGGTAGAGCATTTACTATAGGAAGAATTCTCACTTCCTACTGTTCCGTAAATAACCAACTCTGATTGGTCATGACGTCACGGGTAGGTGCACCTTTGATTGGACGAAGGGAAGTGGCCTTTGTAAACAAATAAAATGCCTTAAACAGACCCTATTGGCCTATTAAGGAGGTGTTGTCGGGTTCTTTATGTTCATTGGATGTCACCATAAAAGTTTAAGCAGCTGGACCCATCCTATATTTCAGGCTATATCCTTTTATTTAAATCTTATGTATAGAGAAAAGAGGGGGGATGTCCTAATGTATAACACTAGAATGTGTGTTCGTTAGATCTTGAAATGTAGTGGTATCTTAATGTACTCTAATTACAATCTCTACTGTTAAGCAGAGTGTGGGTGGATTTAATCTGATTACCGTATCTAATAGGATCCCACGTCAATAACACTTTAGCAAAAATTATGTGTTACAATCAAGAACCGTACTGTGTGAACCTTTCTTATTATTTTTGGAAAACAACAGATGCTGAAAACATGCTATTATATATATAGAGGGAATTGTATTCCCTTGTAGGGCAAACTAAGTTAAATATTAGTGTATTTGCGAATATATATTCACCTTCTATTATAGTCTGTTTGTTGACAAAATCAAGAGAGTTGTTACTGAATGTTGAGTGTATATTTATCAGAGATATTACGGTCTTAACTCTGAGGACTATTAGTCCATGGTTGTCTGGTATTAACAGTTTATAGTAAGGATAGATATATTAGGACTTTACTTAGAGGTTATTATATCAATTTATAATGTGTGTACATTATGTCTTAACTCTGAGAACTATTAGTCCATGTTTGTCTGGTATTAACAATTTATAGTAAGGATAGATATATTAGGACTTTACTTAGAGGTTATTATGTCAATTTGTAATGTGTGTACATTATGTCACTCTCGATCTCATTCTAGCCATAAGGTGGTGTCTAATTTTGGTAATGGCCCAAAAACGGATTGAGATATATTAGTTGATCCTTATAGAGAGCCTATTTTAGATCTAATAATATTAATCTGGATATGGATAAGTGCTGTCTCTCTGTCAATTACACTTTCGTAAATTATCTATCTAGATATTGATAGGTAATATCTCTCTGTCAGTGATACTTGTGTATAACCTACCCTCATTTTTAAGAGAAATATTGATATCTAATTCCTAAGAATACCAAGATCTGGAAGACAGACAAAAAATATACAAAAATAGACAAAATGAAATAAAAAATAGGCCAAATATTAATTTAAGAGAACCTATTGGAATTATCTTAACTCTAAGACAATTCTAATTATGATCTCCCATTTGGAGGATTGGAGATCTATACTTAATCTTTCCTTCGGCTCACTTGCCTTTTGTGTATTAAACTCTTGAATATATAAAAATTGTCAAGATAATTCTATATATATGCTTGCTTGGAATTACTTTCTGAGCATGGATTATAGCGTGTATGATACTCTATTTGAAAGGGGATAGATGGATCTTAATGATGTTTAGAATTGGGTTCCATCTCTACAACAATCGCTGCTTAAATTCATAACTGGACAACATATTAGCCTGGGGGGCTGATTGTGTTTAGAATGGTTATCATAATATTAGAGGATATATGTAAATGAGACAATTTATTCTTGTTGTTACTTTGGAATATTTGGGTGATATAAAGATACACATCATCTTTAGTTCTGACTTTGTCTAAGTCATGTTGAATAGATGAGATAGATCTTCTTTATTATTAAGACCTTTGGGGAAAAGGCAGTCCAGGTTAAAAATCCACCTGGATTCTGCAGACAATAGCTTTTTCTCATAATCGCCGCCTCTCCAGTTCTTCTTCACCTTCTGTATCCCCATATAGGTCAGATCTTTTGTATTTCCCTTGTGTGTGGTCGTGAAATGTCTATACAGGGCTGTGTCCATGTTAGTTTTTTCTATTAACAATAGATGTTCCAGGATCCTGTCCCTCAGAGGTCTTGAGGTTTGCCCAATGTATTGTAGACCACAGGGGCATTGTAACAGATATATGGTGCCTTTATCCTGACATCTTATGATATCATGGATTTTATAGGTTTCTTTTGTGTGGTGGCAAGTGAATTTCGTTGATTTCTTCCCATGCTGGTATTTAGAGTCAGGCAGGAAAGGGTCTAACGCTCACTTCCCTACCGCGATTCCAGGCTACCGCAGATCCCCTTATGCCAATTGCATATCCTATTTCAATGGGATCTGCCTAACGCTGGTATTTGGAGACTTGGGAGAAGTGAGCGGTAGACCCTCTACCGACAAGACTCATACCGACAAAAAAAGTCAGTAGTTAAGAGCTTTATGGGCTAACGCTGGAATATAAAGCTCTTAACTACTGTGCTCTAAAGTACACTAACACCCATAAACTACCTATGTACCCCTAAACCGAGGCCCCCCCAACATCGCCACCACTCTAATAAAAACTTTTAACCCCTAATCTGCCGACCGGACACCGCCGCCACCTACATTATACCTATAAACCCCTAATCTGCTGCCCCTAACATCGCCGACCCCTATATTATATTTACTAACCCCTAATCTGCCCCCCCAACATCGCCGCTACCTAACTACACTTATTAACCCCTAATTTGCCGACCGGACCTCGCCGCCACTATAATAAATGTATTAACCCCTAAACCGCCGCACACCCGCCTCGCAAACACTAGAATAAATAGTATTAACACCTAATCTGCCCACCCTAACATCGCCGCAACCTACCTACAATTATTAACCCCTAATCTCCCGCCAGCACCGTCGCCGCTACTATAATAAAGTTATTTACCCCTAAACCTAACTCTAACCCTAACCCTAACACTCCCCTAACATAAATATAATTTAAATTAAACTAAATAATATTCCTAAAATTAACTAAATTATTCCTATTTAAAACTAAATACTTACCTATCAAATAAACCCTAATATAGCTACAATATAAATAATAATTACATTGTAGCTATTTTAGGATTTATATTTATTTTACAGGCAACTTTGTATTTATTTTAACTAGGTGCAATAGCTATTAAATAGTTAAGAACTATTTAATAGCTACCTAGTTAAAATAAATACAAAATTACATGTAAAATAAATCCTAACCTAAGTTACAATTAAACCTAACACTACACTATCATTAAATTAATTAAATAAATTACCTACAATTACCTAAAATAAAATACAATAAAATAAACTATTCTATAATACAAAAAACAAACACTAAATTACAAAAAATAAAAAAGAATTACAAGCAGTTTAAACTAATTACACCTAATCTAAGCCCCCTAATAAAATAAAAAAGCCCCCCAAAATAAAAAATTCCCTATCCTATTCTAAAATACAAAAGTAATCAGCTCTTTTACCAGCCCTTATCAGAACAGCCAATAGAATGCGAGTTCAATACGATTGGCTGATTTTTTCTACCTTAATTCCGATTGGCTGATAGAATTCTATCAGCCAATCGGAATTGAAGGGACGCCATCTTGGATGACGTCCCTTAAAGGAACCTTCATTCGTCGTTAGTCCATCGGTAGAAGAGAATGGCTCCGCGTCGGCTCCTTTGAAGATGGCTCCGCTCCACTCTGGATGGATGAAGATTGAAGACGCCGCCTGGATGAACACTTCTAACGGATGGAGGACCTCTTCTTGCCCCACTTGGATGAAGACTTCTACCGGATCAAGGACCTCCTCTGCGCACCTTGGATGAAGAATTCGGCTCAGCTGAGTGAAGACGACTCAAGGTAGGATGATCTTCAGGGGGTTAGCGATAGGTTTTTTTAAGGGGGGTTTGGGTGGGTTAGAGTAGGGGTATGTGGGTGGTGGGTTGTAATGTTGGGGGGTATTGTATTTTATTTTCAGGTAAAAGAGCTGATTACTTTGGGGCAAGGCCCCGCAAAAAGCCCTTTTAAGGGCTGGTAAAAGAGCTGATTACTTTTGTATTTTAGAATAGGGTAGGGATTTTTTTATTTTGGGGGGCTTTTTTATTTTATTAGGGGGCTTAGATTAGGTGTAATTAGTTTAAACTGATTGTAATTTTTTTTTTTTTTTTTTGTAATTTAGTGGGTTTTTTTTGTATTATAGAATAGTTTATTTTATTGTATTTTATTTTAGGTAATTGTGTTACGTTTAATTGTAACTTAGGTTAGGATTTATTTTACATGTAATTTTGTATTTATTTTAACTAGGTAGCTATTAAATAGTTCTTAACTATTTAATAGCTATTGTACCTAGTTAAAATAAATACAAAGTTGCCTGTAAAATAAATATAAATCCTAAAATAGCTACAATGTAATTATTATTTATATTGTAGCTATAATAGGGTTTTTTGATAGGTAAGTATTTAGTTTTAAATAGGAATAATTTAGTTAATTTTAGGAATATTATTTCGTTTAATTTAAATTATATTTATGTTAGGGGGTGTTAGGGTTAGAGTTAGGTTTAGGGGTTAATAACTTTATTATAGTAGCGGCGATGGTGCGGGCGGGAGATTAGGGGTTAATAATTGTAGGTAGGTTGCGGCGATGTTAGGGAGGGCAGATTAGGGGTTAATACTATTTATTCTAGTGTTTGCGAGGCGGGAGTGCGGCGGTTTAGGGGTTAATACATTTATTATAGTGGTGGTGAGATCCGGATGGCAGATTAGGGGTTAATAAGTGTAGGTAAGGTAGCAGCGACATTGGGGGGGCAGATTAGGGGTTAATAAATATAATATAGGGGTCGGCAGTGTTAGGGGCAGTAGATTAGGGGTTCATAGCTATAATGTAGGTTGCGTCAGTGTCCGGAGCGGCAGATTAGGGGTTAATAATATAATGCAGGTGTCAGCGATAGCGGGGGCGGAAGATTAGGGGTTATAAGTGTAAGGTTAGGGGTGTTTAGACTCGGGGTTCATGTTAGGGTGTTAGGTGCAGACTTAGAAAGTGTTTCCCCATAGGAAACAATGGGGCGGCGTTAGGAGCTGAACGCTGTTTTTTTGCAGGTGTTAGGTTTTTTTCAGCCCAAACTGCCCCATTGTTTCCTATGGGGATATCGTGCACGAGCACGTTTTAGCTGCTTACTGCTACCGTAAGCAACGCTGGTATTGAGGGTTGAAGTGGAGCTAAGTTAGGCTAAACGCACCCTTTTTTGAGTCTAACACAGCCCCTCAGACAACTCTAAATACCAGCGCTGTTTGAAGGGTGCGTTGGCAAAAAAAGCAGCGTTAGCTACGTGGCTTTTTACCGACAAAACTCTACATCTAGCGGTCAGTTAATAATTAAACAATAATTAGGCAAACAAAAAAAGAATGGAAATTGTAATACGATTCAGTCTTTACAGTATTTTTACACTGAAGATTTTACTTTGTAATTTATATTTCTTAAAAGCGGTGTTGTTTTCAACTTGGCTAAAAATAGAGAGCAAGAATTTTGGTAACATTCTGACCTTTCCAGGCTACTATTCTTCAGTTGTCTCTGTGCATAAGTGGTTCTTCCATTTAGTGACACGTGGATAGAAAGAAGCAACATGGAAAGTAATATCTCCCAGTCTTTCATTTGGTGTTTAATTGGAAGAGCTGTAATGTGCTGCATAAAATTGTGAGAATCAGTTCTGCTCTAGGGTAGAATCCTCATGACAGTTATAATAATTGTGCTGACCCAAAATTATATTTCTCAAATAAAGGCAGAAAAAAGAGAAACTCTATAATTTTAATATGAAGACAATTTAAAAATTGTTTTTTTTTTAATTGATAACACTATGTAAAACAAAATAGGAATATGTTCTGTTTATGTGGATACAATTAAGTAAATCAATGTTAAACTTTACTAATTTACCATATAATATAGTGCTGGAAATAATTGAATTAAAACTACGGGACTCATGTGTTAACCCACACATTTACTAGGTTCTCAATTTGCCTATCTGTCTGCCAGTTTTTTGAGGCGAATGGGCAGCGGATGTACATATATATTTTTGCACGATCACTTCCTTGTGTTTGGCATTTTTATGTCTATCACTTTCAGATGAAGCAGGGGTCAGATTACTGGTAATTGTTACATTGTGGAAAGAGAGCTGGCCCAGCAAGGGCTCAAAAGCAAAACCCTAGATTGAGCCTGATGTTAAAACAACGTTACCATCTCTAATGAAGAGAAACTCTGAGTGATTCATCAAGTTCTATTATTTTTTTTCAACCTTTTATATCATACATGGCTTTTGCAGTCTTGTTTGTTACTATAGTGGTTGCAGAAACACTTATTCCAGATAATCCATTGAGAGATTTTTTTGTATTGCTATTTGTTTTTGATCTGAGACAAATAAGACAGTCTGCCAGTTGTTGTTTTGGGTTTCACAACAGCTACTGAATGTTTGTATCTATCTTAATATATATGTATAGAACTTAAAAAATATGCTCTCTAAAAGGAGTGTGAAATATATACAGTATCTTTAAAATGGTCCATGGAATAAGGATTCATTACATCCGCATAGACAGGATAAATATATTATGACACATTACACAATTCTAGTTCACATTTTTCTGCATCCATAAATATCAATCCATAATGAAACGGAGAAAAAATTGTTAACATAGAAGTTGGGCAAAAGTATGCATCTATATAGCACTTCACTCTCCCTTAATTAATTTTGGGAAACATCAGAATCGAAGGATATAGTGAGGTGATGTGTTTAAAATTTAACCTTTATTGGTTTATGTTAAAATTGCAAAACAAACACAACAAAGCATTTAAAAACACAATAAAATTTAGATCAGTAGAGAATTCACTCAGCTGCCCCGAGAGATATACTCGTCCTGAGATAGATTGAAATAAAGTTACCGTATGATATTGGCACTGATTCCACAATTATATATCATAAATTGTATATCTTAGATATAATGAACCATCCATATAAATCTCATGAGGTCCAGCAAAGAGTGATATATCGGAGAAAAAATAGTGCAGGAGATATAACTGTATCTGCTCCTCGTGTGGGATACTGGAATACTCGTCTATAATGTAGGTATAAGTGTACTTATGAGTGGTAGAGACAAAGTCTATTTGTCAATAAGGTAGATCTAAAAGATTTATTATCTCACACTTAGTATATACAGGGCAATAATTATAGTCCTGTGTTTCTTGTCACAGGCTCATATTGTTTATTACTAGATGCCTATCTAGGCAATTGGAGTGATAATAAAAATAATATGAGTTGCACACTGACAAATTATTTGTCTCACACTGTATATTTACAAAGCAATAATTTTAGTCCTGTGTTTCTTGTCACAGGCTCATATTGTTTGTTGCTGATTACCTATCTAGGCAATTGGAGTGATAATAAAAATAATATAAGTTACACACTGATTATAGAGGGTTAATATAATATGGAGTTTAAAGTCCCACACCTGGATTGACCGCCACGTCTTTTGTCAGTGGCTCTTATTATCACAGAGGAAGTAGATAATATCTATAAGTGATGTGGAACTAGATAAAATGATTTGGCCAAAATAAAGAACTTGTATGTGCAACTCATATTATTTTTATTATCACTCCAATTGCCTAGATAGGCATCTAGTAATAAACAATATAAGCCTGTGACAAGAAACACAGGACTATAATTATTGCCCTGTATATACTAACGCCTAGATTTAGAGTTCTGCGGCCAAAGGGGTGCGTTAGCTTCGCTGGCTTTTTTCTGGCCGCACCTTTTAAATACCGCTGGTATTTAGCGTTCACAGAATGGCTGCGTTAGGCTCCAAAAAAGGAGCGTATAGCATATTTACCGCAACTTCAACTCTCGATACCAGCGGTGCTTACGGACGCGGCCAGCTTCAAAAACGTGCTCGTGCACGATTCCCCCATAGAAAGCAATGGGGCTGTTTGAGCTGAAAAAAAACCTAACACCTGCAAAAAAGCCGCATTCAGCTCCTAACGCAACCCCATTGTTTTCTATGTGGAAACACTTCCTACGTCTGCACCTAACACTCTAACATGTACCCTGAGTCTAAACACCCCTAACCTTACACTTATTAACCCTAATCTGCCGCCCCCGCTATCGCTGACCCCTGCATATTATTTTTAACCCCTAATCTGCCGCTCCGTACACCCCCGCTACCTACATTATCCATATGTACCCCTAATCTGCTGCCCTAACATCGCCGACCCCTATATTATATTTATTAACCCCTAATCTGCCGCCCCCAATGTCGCCTCCACCTAACTACTCTTATTAACCCCTATCTGCCGACCGGACCTGAGCGCTACTATAATAAATGTATTAACCCCTAATCCGCCTCACTCCCGCCTCAATAACCCTATAATAAATAGTATTAACCCCTAATCTGCCCTCCCTAACATTGCCGACACCTAACTTCAAGTATTAACCCCTAATCTGCCGACAAGAGCTCACCGCTACTATAATAAATTTATTAACCCCTAAAGCTAAGTCTAACTTTAACCCTAACACCCCCCTAAATTAAATATAATTTAAATCTAACGAAATAAATTAACTCTTATTAAATAAATTATTCCTATTTAAAGCTAAATACCTGTAAAATAAACCCTAATATAGCTACAATATAAATTATAATTATATTATAGCTATTTTAGGATTTATATTTATTTTACAGGTAACTTTTTATTTATTTTAACCAGGTAAAATAGCTATTAAATAGTTAAGAACTATTTAATAGCTAAAATAGTTAAAATAATTACAAAATTACCTGTAAAATAAATCCTAACCTAAGTTACAATTAAACCTAACACTACACTATCAATAAATACATTAAATAAAATACCTATAATTACCTACAATTAAACCTAACACTACACTATCAATACATTAATTAAATACAATACCTACAAATAACTACAATTAAATAAACTAAAGTACAAAAAATAAAAAAGAACTAAGTTACAAAAAATAAAAAAATATTTACAAACATTAGAAAAATATTACAACAATTTTAAACTAATTACACCTAGTCTAAGCCCCCTAATGAAATTACAAAGCCCCCCAAAATAAAAAAAATGCCCTACCCTATTCTAAATTACAAAAGTTCAAAGCTCTTTTACCTTACCAGCCCTGAACAGGGCCCTTTGCGGGGCATGCCCCAAGAAATTCAGCTCTTTTGCCTGTAAAAAAAGACATACAATACCCCCCCCCAACATTACAACCCACCACCCACATACCCCTAATCTAACCCAAACCCCCCTTAAATAAACCTAACACTAAGCCCCTGAAGATCTTCCTACCTTATCTTCACCTCACCGGGTATCACCGATCGGTCCTGGCTCCAAAATCTTCATCCAACCCAAGCGGGGGCTGGCGATCCATAATCCTGCGGCTGAAGAGGTCCAGAAGAGGCTCCAAAGTCTTCATCCTATCCGGGAAGAAGAGGCGATCCGGACCGGCAACCATCTTGATCCAAGCGGCATCTTCTATCTTCATCCAATGAGGAACGGCTCCATCGTGAAGACCTCCAGCGCGGATCAATCTTCTTCCGACGACGTCCAACTGAAGAATGATGGTTCCTTTAAGGGACGTCATCCAAGATGGTGTCCCTCGAATTCCGATTGGCTGATAGGATTCTATCAGCCAATCGCAATTAAGGTACCAAAATTCTGATTGGCTGATGGAATCAGCCAATCAGAATCAAGTTCAATCCGATTGGCTGATCCGATCAGCCAATCAGATTGAGCTCGCATTCTATTGGCTGTTCCGATCAGCCAATAGAAAGCGAGCTCAATCTGATTGGCTGATCAGAATCGGAATTCGCCAATCGGAATTCGAGGGACGCCATCTTGGATGACGTCCCTTAAAGGAACCATCATTCTTCAGTTGGACGTTGTCGGAAGAAGATTGATCCGCGCTGGAGGTCTTCACGATGGAGCCATTCCTCATCGGATGAAGATAGAAGATGCCGCTTGGATCAAGATGGTTGCCGGTCTGGATCGCCTCTTCTTCCCGGATAGGATGAAGACTTTGGAGCCTCTTCTGGACCTCTTCAGGATTATGGATCGCCAGCCCCCGCTTGGGTTGGATAAAGATTTTGTAGCCAGGACCGATCGGTGATACCCGGTGAGGTGAATATAAGGTAGGAAGATCTTCAGGGGCTTAGTGTTAGGTTTATTTAAGGGGGGTTTGGGTTAGATTAGGGGTATGTGGGTGGTGGGTTGTAATGTTGGGGGGGGTATTGTATGTGTTTTTTTACAGGCAAAAGAGCTGAATTTCTTGGGGCATGCCCCGCAAAGGGCCCTGTTCAGGGCTGGTAAGGTAAAAGAGCTTTGAACTTTTTTAATTTAGAATAGGGTAGGGCGGGGGGGGGCGGAGCCTGGCCGTGCAGGGAAATGGCTGCCTAAATCCTGGCTCTTAAGCCCCACATCCAAACTAAGCAAAAACAGGGATAATGGATGCCTAATATTTAACTTTAAAACAGCTTTTCTAAGTGGCTTGGAGGTGTACAGCACATAGGAGATTCTAGACCCGGAGGAGCTTCGGCATTTTTACCATCGCGGCACCCGCCGGTCCTGAACTAACAACCCCAGGTGACGACCAACTCATACCGGGAGATAAGAGACGTGCCCCGGCCCCACAAGGACTCATAAATATATAACAAGCAGACACCACCGCTTACAGACCTGGGAGATAACAACCGCGGCACTTTCTTGGCGTGAAAGTGACCGCGTTTCAGATCCGGCTAGCTGACGCTGGAGGAAAGATAAACAGGCCTCGACTACTGCACCGCGAACTTGGGTGAGACACTGAATAAGTTGTGGGGCGCACAAACAGTTTATTGCCTGGGGGGTTTGGGACCTGCCATCCTACGTTAAACATTTACCGGAGCACTGTGCTATTAATCTGAGGCCCACCAAATAAATAACACCGCCATAAACGCTGACACACAGAAAACATTTGGTCCTCAGGGACCGCAGCGGGAAAAGGGTGTCTGGGGGCACAAACAACATAACACTGGGCATTAACACAATTTAGCAATCCCTGAAATAAAAGGGACCATAACGAACTTTGTGACCTGGATGGTGTTAAAGTACTCTCTAACTCAGTCACCTATGTACATCTGACTTAATCTATATATATCACAGTATCTGCAGCAGCCCCACGTCATACACTTCAAAGGTGTCCACAACCTTAAACACAGGACACTAGGCAGTATGTCTACTAAAAAAGGTAGCAGACCCGACAAGGGAAATAAAACCAACAGTCTAACAAGCTACTTAAAAATGGCACCTATTCCTGCTGATAAGGAAGACACTGAAACATCAAGTTCAACATCCTCAGCAACTAGTGAAAAGCTCACGACAGATCTGCTGCCACAAGAACCCCTTACAAGGGAAGACTTGAACACAATTTCATCAAAAGCAGACATTAACATAGTACTAACAGAAATGAGATCATTGTTTGGGGACTTGAAAAAAGAGCGTTAGCAAGAGAGTGCATACTCTCCAGACCAAACATGAGACACTGCAGAAACAGGTGGATGCAAATTCACAACATATACAGAGCCATGAAGGGGATTTACAATTCCTGTTGTCCAAGATAGAGGATCTGGACAACAGGGGAAGGCATAACAACATGAGGATCAGAGGAGTGCCTGAATCAGTTAGCAATAATGCCATAGAAGGCTACCTCCAGGACTTATTTAGGACTATAAAAGGAACACCTAGCTCCCCAGATGTGGTTATGGAAAGAGCACACAGGGCGCTTCGCCCAAAACCTTCTCCTAAGGCGCCACCACGGGACATTATTGTCAAATTTATGAACTACAAAGACAAGGAACTGATTTCACAAAGGGCAAGGGCCTTGAGAACTGTCACCCACGCAGGTATTCCACTCCAAATCTTCTCGGACCTGAGCCAAATAACGCTCCAGAAACGGAGGGACTTAAAGTTCATCACTAGCGTCCTCCAAAGACAGGGTGTCCCATATAAATGGGGTTTCCCGGTGAGCATTATTGCCACCAGGAATGGAAAACAAGCCACATACAGAATATCTTCTGACCTACCGACCTTTTGTGAGGTCTTGAATCTGGATATTCCACCTCCAGACCTGGGACCCGCACCACATGATGAATAAAACACAGGAGAAAGTAACTATGCATATAATATGGTGTAGATTGTGTTGAAACTTTGAATGTCTGCATTTCTGGGTTAGAGTTGCTGTATATTAGAATGTATAAGGATACCTAAGGCTTAGATATAGCGGCATATTCTGACTCTTTATTAGCATGTGTACAACTAATAGATCATAACACTTAGAAACAGATTATTAATATAACAATCTACATAGTAGTAAGCTACGAACTGCCCATCCCTTGCACATAGTTACGTGACCCTAACAGTCCCAAGCAAACTCACACTAGAATCAGCATAGTGAGATAGTTGTGACCCCAATCTGAATACACAGAGACAGCCCTCTGCTTGGATCTGTAACATTATAGAATTATAAAAAATGAACATTTAGCCAATATGGTAGATAGATGTAACAAGAATTCTAGAGGGAAAGTATTGTATATTGTTTAATCTCATTCCTTGGAACCTATACCTCAAAGACTTAAGAAATGTTGGGACTTATATCTACTTTTAAATAAGAGTTAATGTTGATGTTGAGACACAAAGTTATTATTGTTTGTATACCATTATATTACTATATTATGTTGAACCTTAATTCAATCTTGTATGTATATGTTTATGGGACTAAAATAGAATAGCAATCCTAAATTATCTATCTGAGCCCAAATGAAACTGGGCATCTATGACCCTAATTATCTTACACTTTTTCTTTTTCCAAGTAGTTTGGATGTGGGGATACTGACCCCACTTTCTGTTACCTGACACTTTACTTTACCCTTAACTGACTTGTCAGGTAAATTTACCCGCTCTAGGGTATTTCTAGCCTTATTTCTCCCTTTACTTATTACACACCGGAGGATACACAATTTCCTGATCCAGACTACTGATAAGTGCTCCACAAGGCGCAACTAATTTTATTATAGATCTCAGGTCCTTGTACTCCTCTTAATCTAAACTTCTCCACTCTTTCTTTCTTTTTTTTTAACTTTCCCCCCTCTTTTGCCCTTTTTTTTTTTTTTTTTTTTTTTTTTTTTCCCTTCTCCCTCATCCCAACTCACCCTTCCTAACTCTTCCCTCTATCATGCCTCCCCACGTGACACATAACCTGTCAATTCTGACGCTTAACACAAAAGGACTGAACATTCCAGAAAAAAGATCACACCTAATGAAAGATGCTCAAAGACTGAAATGTGACATACTATTTTTGCAGGAAACCCACTTTAAGCGAAATAGAGAGCCGAGATGGCATTGCCCTAAATTTCCCACCACCTTTTTTGCCTCAGGGAACCAGAAAAAGAATGGAGTAGGGAAAATGATTAAACACACTTCCCCATGGGTTACTATCCATGTGGAGAAAGATCCAGAGGGCAGATTTTTGATTCTCATAGGCAAGTTACACAATAGAACAGTAACCTTGGTCAATGTATACTCACCAAATCTTCATCAAAACAAATTTCTGAAGACCCTTACCAATAAAATTTTAGAGATAAGTAAAGGAGCTCTAATTATAGCAGGAGACCTCAATATACCACTAGACCCCCAATTAGACACATCAAGGTCTACTATCTCTGTCACCAAGAGAGTGATCAGACAGTGCAATAATCGGTTAGAGGGGTTAGTGGTACATGATGTGTGGCGAGTTTTACATCCCATGAAACAAGACTTCACCTTTTTTTCACACCCCCATAACCTCTTTACAAGAATAGATTACATACTTACAGACCAAAACACGCTGGCCCTAGTGACTGATGCACAGATACTCCCAATGACATGGTCTGACCACGCACCGGTAATATGCAAATTAAATTGGCCCACGATACCCACACAGCCATACATATGGAGATTTGATGATTTTATGCTCAGTAACCAGGTTCTTAAAACACATATAGATAACATACTGAAAGAGTACTTCCAACACAACTTGACACCAGATCTGCAAACTAGCACTATCTGGGAAGCGCATAAATGCGTTCTTAGAGGCGAACTCATGAAACAAAAATCCCAACTGGCTAAACAAGCCAGAATAAAATATAGCCTCCTTCTGTCTAAAATACAAGATCTGGAAAAACACCATAAAAAATCCCCAGCTAATAGCTTTCTTAAAACAGAACTTTTTCAAGCTAGAGAAGAATTGCAAAACTTACACTCCATAGAACACCAAAAGGCTGCTTTAAAGCTTCAACAGAGGTTCTATGAATACGGGGATAAACCCGGAAAACTTTTGGCAAGAGCGTTAAAAAGAGGGCAGCTAAAAGCACACGTACACACCATACTAGACAGAAAAGGGAAACCATGCACAAACAGTCCTGCAATAGCAGAGGTCCTAAAAACCTATTACAACCAATTATATAATATTCAAAATAAGGGAGAATCCCAGGGGGGTGGGAACAATAAAACCAATTCATTAGAAATAGACACTTATCTTAACTCGGTCAAGTTACCCTCCCTCACAAATGAAGAAGCAGGAGACCTAGAAGCACCTATTACCACTGAAGAAGTGGCCAGAACCATAGATGACTTACCATCAGGCAAGAGCCCGGGCCCCGATGGGTTCAGTGCCAAGTACTATAAACTGTATAAACACATCCTTGTTCCACAACTGACAACTCTGTTCAATGAGATAGGATCGACACAAGAATTCCCACCAACCATGTTATTAGCCCACATCACCACAATCCCAAAACCAGGGAAACCAGCAAACCGTCCTGAGAACTTTAGACCTATCTCGCTGCTAAATGTGGACTTAAAAATATTTGCCAAAGTCCTGTCCAACAGGTTGAACAGATTCCTACCAAAACTGGTATCACCGGATCAAGTCGGTTTTGTCCCGGGCCGTGAGGCTAGGGACAATACCATAAAAGCCTGCCTCCTAGTGAATTATGCCCAAAACAAAAATATCCCATCAATTTTGGTGTCAACCGACGCCGAGAAGGCCTTCGACAGGGTGAGTTGGCCTTTCATTAAGGCCACCCTGTCGAAGATGAACTTCGGACCCCATTTCATGAGCAAAGTTCTATCACTATACACTGTGCCCACGGCACAAATTAAGGTAAATAATATTCTATCTGAATCCTTCCATATCAACAACGGCACCCGACAGGGATGCCCGTTGTCTCCTCTACTTTTTGCCTTAACAATTGAGGTATTGGCGCAGAAAATTAGGGAAAATCAGAAAATATCAGGGATAAAGATAGGTCAAAAGGACCATGTACTATCGTTATATGCAGACGATGTTTTACTATCATTGTCTAACCCAGTTGTGTCCCTTCCAGAAGCCCTACGGGAATTTGAGGAATACGGTAAAGTGTCCAACTTCCAGCTAAACCAAAACAAATCAGAAATCTTAAACATAAATTTAACACAGAAAGATTTGCGCCAACTTACAGACACATGCCCATTAAGGTTACAAACCAGAACACTTAAATATCTGGGAATCAATATTACAGCATCTCCAGAATCTCTATTCGAGGCCAATTACACTCACCTACTACACTCAATCACTTGCGACTTATCCTCTTGGAAAAGCAAAAAAATTTCTTGGTTAGGCCGTATCGGCGTAATCAAAATGAACGTGCTCCCGCGAATCCTGTATTATCTGCAGACGCTCCCAATCCCTCTTCAAAAGAATTACTTACAGAAGTTGCAGAACACTCTAGAGGTCTATATATGGGGGGGAGGCAGACCAAGGGTAGCAAGAAACACACTATATCAAGCAAAAGAAAGGGGTGGGTTGGGAATTCCCAATTTACTACAATATAGAAGAGCAATAGCCCTACAACACCAAATAGAATGGAGCATTAATCAAGAGCAGAAAACATGGGTACAGATTGGAAGGGTGATACTGGGTGTCGATAACGTGGGCTCCTTGGGGTGGATTTCTCCCAAAGCTAGACCTGAGGCGATTCTATCCTACACTATCACAAAAGAGTTCTTTACACAATGGGATAAGACCCTGCTGGAATTCCCCCACGTTTCCACGAATCCCTCACCACTGATCACATACACACAAAACCCAGACTTTCCCTTCACGATCACACAGAGACCCCAACTGAATGGGACGCGACTGGACATGGCAATGTTTCACAGACTTCTCACAAACCACAAACTTAAGAGTTGGGAGGAACTAAATGACTCGGGCCTAGATATATCCTGGTATTTTTATATGCAACTCCGCCATTTCCTGGGGACATACAAACAGGCAAAACTCTTAACTAGGCAATTGACGATGCTAGAAAAACTTAGCTTACTCCCTGATAACCCGGGACACTTGATCACCATAATGTACCGAACATTAATGTCACCTGAAAGGTCCCCCCTACCAACTTTTGCAGGTCATTGGGGCAAAGAGCTGTGCTCGTGCCCCACGGACAATGAATGGAAAAAAATCTTTATCACTCACACAAAGGCCTCAGTGTCTGCTAAAACAATCGAGTCCAACTACAAGTACCTGTCGCGGTGGTACCTCACCCCCGCTAGGCTACAAAAGATCTACAGACAAACTGATGGGAAGTGCTGGAGAGGTTGTGGGGAACAGGGGACCCTTTCGCACATATGGTGGAGCTGCCCATTAGTAGAGGCTTTTTGGACGAATATTCTAGATAAGATAGATAATACTTTACAGATTAAACTAAACAGGAGCCCCAACACTTTATTATTCCATAACCTCCCCAAAATTGCTGAAAAACCCAAGAGGCAACTCTTATATATACTGCTCAATAGCGCCAAGGCCCTAATTCCAAAAAATTGGAAAACCACAAATGTCCCCTCTATTTCAGATTGGTCGACTTGGCTTAGTAGGAATCTACAGCTGGAACATTACAGGTACTGGAGAGAGGATAGAATAGAAATACATGAATACATGCTGGAACTTTGGAAGTCCATGAACACCTAAACATACAGGCATAGAATATGTGGTCTATTAGTGAAATCTACCACTTACCACCTACCCTCCTACTGCTCCCCTTCCTTCCCCTTCTATCCCCCCCTTTTTTTTTTTTCTTTTTTTTTTTCTTTCTCTCTTTTCTCTTTCTCTCTCTTCTTCTTCCAATTCCCCTTCCCTCCATCTCTCTTTTAAACTGACTTATACATCTATTTTTTCACATCTTTAGGTGTGCACTATTACACCAACAACTTGAAGAAAACTAATTTTTGTTCTTATTGACACTGTTTTGTAATAGACTTGGAATTTATCTTGGCAAACATACAATAATATGTTAATTTTTGCTGCTGTACGAACAGTAGCGGGCTCACATTGTAACCAGAGTCAAGTCTGTCATATTCATATTTTTTGTGTTAATAAAGATTTATAAAACTAAAAAAAAAAAAAAAAAAAAAAAAAAAAAAGAATAGGGTAGGGCATTTTTTTATTTTGGGGGGCTTTGTTATTTTATTAGGGGGCTTAGAGTAGGTGTAATTAGTTTAAAATTGTTGTAATATTTTTCTAATGTTTGTAAATATTTTTTTATTTTTTGTAACTTAGTTCTTTTTTATTTTTTGTACTTTAGTTAGTTTATTTCATTGTAGTTATTTGTAGGTATTGTATTTAATTCATTTATTGATAGTGTAGTGTTAGGTTTAATTGTAGGTAATTGTAGGTATTTTATTTAATTTATTTATTGATAGTGTAGTGTTAGGTTTAATTGTAACTTAGGTTAGGATTTATTTTACAGGTAAATTTGTAATTATTTTAACTATTTTAGCTATTAAATAGTTCTTAACTATTTAATAGCTATTGTACCTAGTTAAAATAAATACAAAGTTACCTGTAAAATAAATATAAATCCTAAAATAGCTATAATATAATTATAATTTATATTGTAGCTATATTAGGGTTTATTTTACAGGTAAGTATTTAGCTTTAAATAGGAATAATTTATTTAATAAGAGTTAATTTATTTCGTTAGATTTAAATTATATTTAACTTAGGGGGGTGTTAGTGTTAGGGTTAGACTTAGCTTTAGGGGTTAATATATTTATTACAGTAGCGGCGAGATTAGGTCGGCAGATTAGGGGTTAATAATTGAAGTTAGGTGTTGGCGATGTTAGGGAGGGCAGATTAGGGGTTAATACTATTTATTATAGGGTTATTGAGGCGGGAGTGAGGCGGATTAGGGGTTATTAACTTTATTATAGTAGCGGTGCAGTCAGCTCGGCAGATTAGGGGTTAATAAGTGTAGGCAGGTGGAGGCGACGTTGAGGGGGGCAGATTAGGGGTTAATAAATATAATATAGGGGTCGGCGGTGTTAGGGGCAGCAGATTAGGGGTACATAGCTATAATGTAGGTGGCGGTGGTGTACGGAGCGGCAGATTAGGGGTTAATAATAATATGCAGGGGTCAGCGATAGCGGGGGCGGCAGATTAGGGGTTAATAAATATAATATAGGGGTCGGCGGTGTTAGGGGCAGCAGATTAGGGGTACATAGGGATAACGTAGTTTGCGGCAGTGTACGGAGCGGAAGATTAGGGGTTAAAAAATTTAAATATAGTGGCGGCGATGTGGGGGGACCTCGGTTTAGGGGTACATAGGTAGTTTATGGGTGTTAGTGTACTTTAGAGCACAGTAGTTAAGAGCTTTATAAACCTGCGTTAGCCCAGAAAGCTCTTAACTACTGACTTTTTTCTGCGGCTGGAGTTTTGTCGTTAGATTTCTAACGCTCACTTCAGCCACAACTCTAAATACCGGCATTAGAAAGATCCCATTGAAAAGATAGGATACGCAAATGACGTAAGGGGATCTGCGGTATGGAAAAGTCGCGGCTGGAAAGTGAGCGTTAGACCCTTTCCTGACTGACTCCAAATACTGGCGGTAGCCTAAAACCAGCGTTAGGAGCCTCTAACGCTGGTTTTGACTGCTACCGCCCAACTCTAAATCTAGGCCATAGACTTTATCTCTACCGCTCATAAGTACACTTATACCTACATTATAGACGAGTATTCCAGTATCCCACATGAGGAGCAGATACAGTTATATCTCCTGCACTATTTTTTCCCCGATATATCACTCTTTGCTGGACCTCATGAGATTTATATGGATGGTTCATTATATCTAAGATATACAATTTGTGATATATAATTGTGGAATCAGTGCCAATATCATACGGTAACTTTATTTCAATCTATCTCAGGACGAGTATATCTCTCCCCCTATCATTCCTAGTGGGGCAGCTGAATGAATTCTCTATTGGTCTAAATTTTATTGTGTTTTTAAATGTTTTGTTGTGTTTGTTTTGCAATTTTAACATAAACCAATAAAGGTTAAATTTTAAACACATCACCTCCCTATATTCTTCGATTCTGATGTTTCCCAAAATTAATTAAGGGAGAGTGAAGTGCTATATAGATGCATACTTTTGCCCAACTTCTATGTTGACAATTTTTTCTAAGTTAATCTATGCATAAGCACTCAAGCTCAGGATAATTTATTTCTCCTTATATTCAAGCAACTCCCTAATTTCAGTGTAGTGCTGTTGCACGTTCTTTTTCCTCTAGATTCCATAATGAAAAGGAACCAACCACTTTCATCCCTACAAGTATCATTGAAACACCACCATTTAGGTAACTGTTAGCCGCTATTTTATTTACACTATTGTGTCACATCATTTTCGGCATGACTGGCATATTGGGTCCATGTACTACTTGGCAGATGGGCAAAGTTCATGACTTAGAATCCTGCCTGCCCACCTTCACGGCCTGCATTAACTATTGCACAAGAAGTTCTTTGTGCAATGTCATTGAGAATTCTCTATGGAGCCCATATTGTCATTCTTTACAGATTTATTGTGTCATGAAATTTCCAGCATGACTATTACTTGGGCTTGTTTTGGCGATTTTTTTTATTAAATTCCTTAGTGTGCATCCCTTCACTGCCATATTTTGGTTGTTATGCAGATTATTGAGGGCACTTTATTTGATTGTGGTCCCAACCTTGGCTCCGGCCACCTGACTACCCTATCTTCTTCCAGTACATCTGGATGCTTGACTAATCTTACCATCTGTAGGTTTTACTGCTGATTTGTTATGAAAAAGACAAGAATGATATAGTTTAATTACAAGTTTTCACAGGGAGAGCTAAACCTGTCCCAGATGTCACACACAAAGCCAAGAATGGCTTTATGGGTGATGGCCAAGTAGGACCTTACTGCTGAAGGTAAGAAATAAAAAGGCATGACTGATCTTTGCCAAAATCCTACCTAGTGGTGACGTTCTATGGATAGATTAAACTAAAGTAGAGCTATTTGCAAAGCAAACCAGTGATTTGTTTATAGACAATAAAATGAAGCTTTTAAGGGAAAGAACATCCTACTTACAGTTAAATGTGGTGTAGGATCCTTAATGTTTTGGGGCTTCATTGTTGCTTTTGGTACTGGAGGCCTTGAATGTATTAAGGATATCATGAAATCTGGTGGGAACATAATTCCTGAAAATTTTTAAATTGAAGAGTTGCAGAAACTACAAGCAGATATATGCAGGCAGCTTATATACAGTTACAAGAGATGTATGGAGGCTTTCATTGTTGCCCATGATTGTGCAACCAAATATTAATGAATGGTGCCTTTAATGCTCTCCAAGTCATATTTTATGTTTGTGCTGTCAAATCACTACATGTCAGTTAAAACAATGAATATTTGTTGAATACCTTTGGGCATTGTTTTAATAAGTAGTGGAAATACATAGTAAGTCTTTTCAATTATCTTTGAAGATTTTGTACATGATGTGCAGTATTTTCTTGAATGCCAATAATCATGAAACATTTGTCTGTAAATAGGGAAATGAACCAGCTCATATCTGTAGCATAATATCTCTAAGTTGGTTTTGCACTTCTTGGATAGCAATCAATATCAGCTGATACAGCTTCATAAATGTTATTAATATATATTATATTAATAGGTATATTCCACCTTTTGCAGTTAAAATACAATCTAAAGTCATACCATTTTGTTAAGCAAACATTGTAATCTGCACTTGCTGCTGATTAAATTTCTCAGTGCTGTTGGTAGTATGATTTAATACATAGTCTAATAGTAGTTCATTATGCTTCTGTGCTAGTCTGATAAGGCTATAACATAAGAAGAAGGCACCTGATTTTGTATTATGTATGACTAGAACATCAGCTGAATCTATATGTGGTGTAGACCTTCTAAGTTCCCATTTATCTAGTTCTCCATCTAATAGTAAGGATGTCCTATATAACAGGAGCAATAGCACCCACATGGTTAACTTCTATAAGCATAGTAACAACTTATTCAATAAAAATTATTTCCTAATAAGGGATGCTAATGAAACGGCGGTATATCCACTTAGAAATGTATCGCATAAACAAGGGGCTCCTTTGTAAGGATGACCCGGTGCTTTTTATAAGGCTTTAAATAAAGGGGATTTTAATTTGTATATTCACTGTGTTGCTGCTTTTTGGTGTGAGCCTGACGAGTAGAAGCTGCACTTTTTGATCGAAATAAAGAAGCTTAACCGCTGCAAACTGCTCAGACAGCGTCTACCAGCACATAAGTGTGCTCACCTGTTTGTGAGTGCTATATTTAGGGACTGAGTATTGTACTGTTCACACAATGGGGCACCTTCTTTTTACTCCCTTTCAGGGTTGAATCGTTGGACTTATTCAATAAATATGTCTAGGTAAAATGTAATTTTGTATATTAGCTTAAAGAAGAAGCAACCTTGTTTGGACTAGTGATTATTATGTTATCTTTGGAACTAGGAGGCTGTACTCATGCTATCCCATTTCAGGTTTTATTTACTGATGAATCCAATCTATTAAACTTTTTAGTTGTTGTACATCTTACCCCTGCCCTTATGCTGTAATATTTACAATCTCTAACACATACATTAATTGCATGCAACTCACTTATCATTACTAAAGAATAATTATTGTGGGCATGAGTTTGGGTTATACAAATATCTCCTTGAGTCTGGACAGTAAAATTAATCTGGAGTTTTTCCTTTTGTATCTGGCATGATTTGCATTGTCAACAAATTTGCTTACCCCACTCATCAACATATGCTTGAAAGGTTTAATTATCGAGTGCCACTCCAATGTAAGGAAACCCATCATATTAAGGGGTCTGTACCCAAATCCAATTATTTTTTTCTGGTTGCAACTTATAATTGTTTTTTTAGGTACAAATTCTTCAGTAGCTTACAAAACTATTCTTATTTAAATACAACTGCACTTCTTTCCTAGCTAATTAGTTTCCAAATGTGTACTCTAAAGGTTTGATCATCAATAGCATAAGATCATATCAATAGCAGCAGTAAATAAATATGCAATACAAAGTAAAACAGATAAATGTTAAATATTAATTATTTGAAAATGTGAAATATAATGAGTCCAAGTACTACCCCAACTCAATCTCTATCCAAGCACTGTCTCTAGGAGCTAGGATGTTATACATAGGTCCTTTACTGATGAGTATCTGGCTCTTGATATGTTTCTTTAATTTGATCAATTGTCCATTTTACCAGTTTATACATTGATGCATGTACAGTATCTATGAGTTAATTTCAATAACTTTCGGAAAGATTACAAGTTGTGTGGTACGGCTATACCTCTGAATAATTGGCCTTTTTTAGAGGAATGGCATGTCTCCCGTATTACAAGTTGAGGTGGTACAGCTATACCGCTAGTCTTTTAGCCTGTAATGCAACTCTCCATTCTGCACTCAAAAAATTTCTTTTGAGTGTGGAATTTTCATTGCGCCCGTATTACAGGTTGTGCGGCTTGGCTATAATGCTAGCATTATTGCTTATACCGCCACAATCAATTCTGTGATAAGAGACCAGTAGTTATGGATTTTGCGAAACAAAAAAAACACCCATGAACCACATATTAACTGCTAAACCGTCACCCCCGCATCACAAATACTATAATAAACCAATTAACCCCTAATCCCCCGCCCCCCACATCGCAAAACAATAAATTAAGCTATTAACACCTAAAAAAATAACATTACCAAAAAAAACACTACACAACAAACACAAAAAAATAACATTACCAAAAAAAAACACTAAAATTACAAAAATAAAAAACACTAAGATTACAAAACGAAATTATCCAAAATAATAAAAATTAAACCTAATCTAATAGCCCTATAAAAACAAAAAAGCCACCCCAAAATAAAACACCCCCTAAGCTAACAATAAACTACCAATAGCACTTAAAAGGGCCTTTTGTAGGGCATTGCCCTAAGATTTACCTAAAAAAATTACAAAGTCCCCCCCCATCCAACCAACCCCCCAAAATAAAAAAACCTAAGTCTAAAAATAACCTAAGCTATCCATTGCCCCTAAAGGGACATTTGTATAGGCATTGCCCTTAAAAAAACCTATTCTAAAAAAAAAACACCCCCCAAAAAAACAAAAAAACCTCTAACACTAACCTCAGAAAATGTACTCACCATTCTTGAAGTCCAGAAGTCCAGGCGGAGCAAAGTCTTCATCCAGGCGGCGAAAATCTTCTTCCACGCTGGCACCATCTTCTATCTCCTTCCCGGAAGTGCGGAGTGGTCTTTGGCGATGCGCTGGTCCTCATCCTGAGTGCTGGTCCTCTTTAGCAGCGGCAGTCTTCAGCGGCGTGGATCCTCTTCATGTGATCGTCTGCCGCACACTGAAAATTTAATGCAATACCCCTTTTATATTGGGGTACAGTTGCATTCCTATTGGCTGAAAAATTCAAATCAGCCAATAGGATGAGAGCTGCTTAAATCCTATTGACTGATTTGAAAAAAAACTTTTTAGATTAGGAATATTTTTTTTTAATGGGCACTAAAGAACTGAATGCCCCTTTAAGGGAAATGCCCATACAAATGCCCCTTTAGCTTAGGTTAATTTTAGACTTAAGTTTTTTTTATTTTGGGGGGTTGCTTGGGTGAGGGGTTTACTGTTAGGGGGGACTTTGTAATTTTTTTTAGGTAAGAAAGCTGTTTAACTTAGGGCAATGCCCTACAAAAGGCCCTTTTAAGGGCCATTGGTAGTTTATTGTTAGCTTAGGCTGTGTTTTTATTTTGGGGTGGCTTTTTTGTTTTTATAGGGCTATTAGTTTAGGTTTAATTTTTATTATTTTGGATAATTTTGTTTATTTTTTGTAATTGAACGGCTAGATTACGATTTGTGCGTTGGGGTAAAAAAGCAGCGTTAAGAGGTCCTAACGCTGCTTTTTTATGCCCGCTAGTATTACGAGTCTTTAAGGTTTAGGGTCACCGCACACTTTTTTGGCCTTATCGCAAAACGACTTACGTAAACTTTGTAAAGTCTTTTTTCTATGGGACTTCCATAGTGCCGGTATTACGAGTCTGTCCTGGGAGGCCAAAAAGTGAGCGATACACCCTATCCACCCCCGTCAAGAGCGATCCACCCCCGTCAAGAGTCCTAACGCATTAAAAAGTCAGTAGTTGAGAGTTTTATGGTACAACGCCGTAACATAAAACTCAAAACTAAAGTGCTAAAAAGTACACTAACACCCATAAACTACCTATTAAACCCTAAACCGAGGCCCTTCCGCATCGCAAACACTATAATAAAATTATTAACCCTAATCTGCTGCTCCGGACATCGCCGCAACTATAATAAACATATTAACCCCTAAACCGCCGCACTCCCGCCTCGCAAACATTAGTTAAATATTAATATATATTAATATTAAATAAAAATTATTATTATTACCTATATAATTCCTATTAAAAAATAAATACTTACCTATAAAAGAAACCCTAAGTTAGCTACAATATAACTAATAGTAACATTGTAGCTATCTTAGGGTTTATTTTTATTTTATAGGCAAGTTTGTATTTATTTTAACTAGGTAGAATAGTTATTTAATAGTTATTAACTTTTTAATAACTACCTAGATAAATAAATACAAAAGTACCTGTAAAATAAAACCTAACCTAAGTTACAATAACACCTAACACTACACTATAATTAAATTAACTAAATTAAATACAATTAACTAAATAAAAATTAAATTAAATTAGCTAAAGTACAAAAAAAACAAACACTAAATTACAGAAAATAATAAACAAATTACAAGATATTTAAACTAATAACACCTAATCTAATAGCCCTATCAAAATAAAAAAAGCCTCCCCAAAATAAAAAAAACCCTATCCTAAACTAAACTATCAATAGCCCTTAAAGGGCCACTAAACCCAAAATCTTTCTTTCATGATTCAGATAGAGAATAGAAATTTAAACAACATTACAATGTACTTCTATTATTTATTTTGCTTCATTTTTTTAGATATTCTTAGTTGAAGAAAAAGCATTGCACATGGTGAGCCAATCACACAAGGCTTCTATGTGCAGCAACCAATCAGCAGCTACTGAGCATATCTAGATATGCTTTTCAGCAAAGAATATCAAGAGAATAAAACAAATTAGATAATAGAAGTAAATTAGAAAGATGTTTAAAATTGCATTCTCTTTCTAAATCATGAAAGAAAAAATGTGGCTCTCATGTCCCTTTAAAAGGGCCTTTTGCGGGGCATTGCCCCAAAGAAATCAGCTCTTTTACCTGTAAAAAAAAAAATACAAACAACCCCCCAACAGTAAAACCCACCACCCACACAACCAACCCACCAACTAAAATACTATCTAAAAAAACCTAAGCTCCCCATTGCCCTGAAAAGGGCATTTGGATGGGCATTGCCCTTAAAAGGGCATTTAGCTCTTTTGCGGCCCAAACCCTAATCTAAAAAATAAAACCCACACAATACACCCTTAAAAAAACCTAACACTAACCCCTGAAGATCGACTTACTGTTCTGAAGACCAGACATCCATCCTCAAGGAAGCGGCAGAAGTCTTCATCCAACTGGGCCAAAGTCCTCAATGAAGCCAGTAGAAGTCTTCATCCAAGCCGGGCGAAGTGGTCCTCCAGACGGGCAGAAGTCTTCATCCAGACGGCATCTTCTGTCTTCATCCATCCCACGCGGAGCGGCTCCATCTTCAAGACATCCGGCGTGGAGCATCCTCTTCAAACGACGGCTTCTTACTGAATTACGGTTCCTTTAAGTGACGTCATCCAAGATGGCGTCCCCTAGATTCCAATTGTTTGATAGAATTCTATCAGCCAATCAGAATTAAGGTAGAAAAAATCCTATTGGCTTCAGTAGCTCCATAGCAGTTTAACTATTTCAAGTTATTTGCCCGTATTTTTTGTTATACACAGACTTGAAAAGAGCATAGCAGCAACACAGAGCTAACTTGATCAAACTCAACTACTTTGATTCGGAGTGCCGCTACAGTCTGCCACTTAGATCTCCATACCACGAGGACCAGCACCGGCCTCAACATATCTTCCCTTGGGCACTCATAGACCTAGCACCCAACCTAGAGTTGGTAGAAGTGGTGATTTTGTCTATCAGGAGGTGCTCAACTACTATAACTCTAGTAACCGACTCAAGCCCTGACAATAGAGTCAGTAACGGGCCACATCTGTGTGGCGCGAGCCGCCATCTTGCCAAGTGATCACCCTGCATAGCCCACGAACAGCAGCACCACAGTCTTTCAGCCTGTCATACAAATTAAAGGGGCTGTGACTACCTCAAAGCAACGATCTCACAGAGCCTCTTCAGGATAAGCACCGGCACTAAGGTAAACTCAAAATGGAGGCGGCAGCAATAACACTTTTTAAGGAAATAGAGGCGATACTGGATAATAATTTTCTAGAGCTCCATACAATATTTGCAGAGGAATGGAACTCCTCAAGAGTTGTCGGTGATCCTCCACCTAATAAACCGGAGCCTCCAGCAGAGTCCCTAGTGAGTCACCAACAACATAAGGATTGAGAGCCCCCAGTATACAGATCTCCTAAACTGATATTTTTTAGTAGCCCTCAGATTAGCACATTTGAGATCACAGATGGCTGGTGTGACATGGAGGTTCGGTCAACAGAATTGAGAAGTGCACTGGATTCATCAGATAGCAGAGAGCACGGGACAGTTAATCTCACGGCTGTAGATGAGAATGGAGACTGTGTTCTGGGATTGCAGCCTTCTACCCTTCTGATCGTTGGGACTATAATAAAATGCTCATTGATGCTACAAAATACAGTCAGTATGTATGATCCACAGAGGTCACTTCACCAAACATTTTATTGTTTACAGTTTAATGGTCATCAAAATATTTTTACTGATTTGTCTCCCTTTTATTCACCACTTATGTGGGGGTTAATTATTTGTGTTATATAGTTGATTTTTATATCTGGCTATTTTTGAGTTAAAAGTAATACTACATGTAACTCCTGTTATATCGTAACTCACTAAACATATTACAAATCCTAAACTGGGTATTATGTGTTCCACTAGCATTATGATGTACACTTCTTACAAATGCTAGAAGAGATATGGATATAGTATTTGCACACCAGGTTACAGTACTATGGTAACCTATCCTGTGATAACAAATTAACCATTAACCTATGTTTCACTAAACATTTTTGCTATATTATTGTTATTATTAATTTAGTACAGCAGCCGCTCCTTATATTTCTTTATTGAATTTCAATTGTATATACATCTACTTAGGATATGTTAAATAAGTAAGACCTGATGGATATATTATGATATGTTTCCAACATTGAGAATATCTAGTGTATTCGACTGTCCACAGTTGTATAAGTATCAGCTATAAGAAGGTAGTATGCTCTCCTTTATATACATGTAGTGCTTAGTGATGTCGCGAACTGTTCGCCGGAGAACAGTTCCCAGCGATCTTAGCTTGTTCGCGTTCGCCACGGCGGGCGAACAAATGCAATGTTCGATCCGCCCCCTATTCGTCATCATTGAGGAAACTTTGACCCTTTATCTCACAGTCTGCAGACACATTTCAGCCAATCAGCAGCAGACACTCCCTCCCAGACCCTCCCAGCTCCTGGGCAGCAGCCATTTTAGATTCATTACGATCCTGCATTCTTAGTGAGAGGAGGTTTAGTGCTGCTGCTGGTGATTTTATAGGGAAATAGATAGCTAGGCTAGTGTATTCAGTGTCCACAACAGTCCTGAAGGACTCATCTAATCTCTGCTGTAAGGACAGCACCCCAAAAGCCCTTTTTAGGGCTAGAACTTCAGCCCAAAAAGCCCTTTTTAGGGCTAGAACTTCAGTCGTTTTTTGGGGGGGGTTTTTTGGTAATTTTATTTGCATTTGCCTGCCTGTCAGCCTGTGTGTGAGGCTCACAGCATATACTGTGATTAATTCTTCTGTGCCACCACTTATATCTGGTTAACATTAGTGTAAATTTAAATAAAAAAAACTTTTACATCATTTTGCTAGTGTAATCTAATTTAATTTTCCATCAGGCCTGTGTGTCAGGCCCACAGCATATACTGTGATTAATTTCTCTGTGCCACCACTTATATCTGGTTAACAGTAGTCTAAATTTAAAAAAAAAAACTTTTACATCATTTTGCTAGTGTAATCTAATTTCATTTTCCATCACGCCTGTGTGTCAGGCCCACAGCATATACTGTGCCTAATTGCTCTGTTTTCCACCACTTATATCTGGTGTAACATTAGTGTAATTTAAAAAAAAAAAAACTTTTACATCAGTTTGCTATTGTTATTTAATTTTAGTTGCCAGGCCAGCGTGCCACTAGTGCCAGCCTGTGTGTCAGACTCCCAGCATATACTGTGCCTACTTCCATCCTCAGTGCCACCACTCCTATCTGGTGTAACATTAGTGTAAATTTTGTAAAAAAAACCTTTTACATCAGTCTGCTAGTGTTATTTAATTTTAGTTGCCAGGCCAGCCTGCCACTAGTGCCAGTCTGTGTGTCAGGCTCCCAGCATATACTGTGCCTACTTCCATCCTCAGTGCTACCACTCCTATCTGTTGTAACATTAGTGTAATTTTTTTTTTTTTTTAATCTTTTATTTATAAACCAAGACAAAAAACAGAGATGATACATAATACATTTGATGTTTTGAACGAAAAATTGCAAGAAATAAGGAAATACTGAAACACATTGTGGCCTGGTGGCCTTGCATAGTTTATACAATAATATGCTAATTCTGCTTAGCATACCTAATTAAGATTGTGTTTAGTATTATTCAAAAGTGTAAAAAATATCTACTTCATTTGTCTCTGAGAATGCCTTAGAGTTTTTCTTTTTTTTCCCGTTCCCCCCCTCCCCAAAATATATTTGCGCCCCACAGGGCTGGTTAACTTTCCATATTACCCATAACAACCATTGGTAAGTATTTACAATTTGCATACTAATATCAGTCTGTTTCAGCAACCAGTATATATAAAAAAAAAAAAAAAAAAAAGGGGGAAAGAAAAAACAATTTAACTACTTTCCTTTCCTCTCCGCACTCTCCCCATCTACCATGCCCCCAGGAGAACTATCTCAGAATATTTAAAAAGAAAAATTAGATAGTCAATTTCAGTTTCCTGGAGTGATTTTATAAATAATGCCCACTTACTAAAGAACTTCCTTATGTCCGATTCCTTATCAATATCTATGTTCTTTTGCTCTAGCATACATCGTTTTTTTAAATAATTCCTAATTTCGGGAATTGTCGGAAGTGCTCTTGTTTTCCACTTTTTACAAATCAGGTATCTAGTGGTTAGGATAGAAAGAATTATTATTTTATCATAGTCATGATGAGAATTTTCCATCTTTAGGCATAATATGATTTGGTATAGTGATAGGGGAGGTATATTAGTTTTTAATGTGGTCTTTAGCCAAAATTCTAGTCTGTTCCAGAATCTTCTAATCTTTGGGCAAGACCAAAACATATGGGTCAGGTCTGCCGCCTGAAGAGAACATTTAGGACACTTATTAAACTGCTGATTGTGTATTCTGAAGCCTTTCTCTGGAGTAAAATATGTCCTATGAAGGAGCCTAGTATGGGCCTCCCGCCAAGTGGCAGATATCGTGGAGGCAGCTACTTTACTTATTGATAGTTGGATGGTTTTCGAGTCAATATTGGTCTGGGGTATTAATGAACACCACTTTAATGCCATGGTATCTAATAAAGGAATACCTCTACTTATATTAAGTATGTTGTAGCATGGAGTAATAGACATATGGCCATTTTTTGTCAAATTTAGCCAGTTTTCCAATTTACCTAGCGTCCAACAGTATCCTTGCTGTTTGATTAGTTCTGCATTAAAATGTCTTATTTGCAAATAAGAAAAAAAGTCCCTATTAGATAAACTAAATTCTGTTTTATGTTCCTCAAAGGACTTGATACATTTTCTATCTTGATCTAATATATAGATTATTTTGTCGAGACCAGCGTTATGCCACCTGTTAAAAATAATTGAGTTTATACCTGCTTGAAATTGTGGGTTCCCTATTATAGGGAGATGTTTCGAAACACTTCTGGATATTGTAAGGGATTTCGTTAATTTACCCCATGCCTTAATCGGGATATATATTGTACTAAGTCCTTTAATAATTGCAGGCAACTCCCGTGTTAAGGAATGGATCATAGCCACTGGGAGATAAGGCTTACAAATATTCAATTCTAACTCATTGTTTAGGATATAATTTTTTGCATATGTCCAATCAGCTACTATGCGCGCCAGGAAGCAAAGATTGTAAGATTTAATATTCGGTAATGCTAAACCTCCAAAATCTTTGGATATAGTAAGTTTAGCAAGAGATATTTTAGGTCTCTTACCCTGCCATATAAATTGGCTAAGTGCAGCGTTAGTAAGACGGATGTCCTTTTCTAATAAGAGCAATGGTACATTCTGAAGGATGTATAAAAGTTTAGGGAGGAGAATCATTTTAAATAATTCTACCCGACCCGAGACTGACAGAGGCAGATTCTGCCAAGATTTGAGTTTATCCTTAATAGAAATTAATATAGGTGATATATTAAGCTTGTATAGGTCCCGTAAGTTAAGCGGAATATGAATCCCTAGATATTTAAAAGAGTCCGTGACTACTCTAAATGGAATGTCTAGGATGGAGCTATTATTTTTCCTCAACCAGAGTATTTCAGATTTTAATTTATTTACCTTATATCCCGAAAAGGAGCCAAAATGATCGGTTATTTGAAGAAGTTTTGGAATGTTTAGTTTAGTATTGGATATATAAATTAGTAAGTCATCAGCATATAGACCAATTTTTATCTGGTAATCTCGGATCCTTATGCCCTCCAGGGAATCCCTAATCATAATAGCCAACGGCTCAATAGCTATATCGAAAAGGAGCGGGGAGAGAGGGCAACCCTGATGTGTTCCCCTTTCCATCACAATTGGAGACGAAACAATATCATTTATTATCAACCTTGTTTGGGATTGAGTATACAGGTTTCCTACAAATCTAGGAAGATTACCAATTATCCCAAACTTTGTTAGAGCTGTCAGGGTATGATTGGAGACTACAGAGTCAAAGGCTTTTTCAGCGTCAATTGACAAGACTGCTAAGTCAGGGAGGC
Source organism: Bombina bombina (assembly GCF_027579735.1). Lineage (NCBI taxonomy): Eukaryota > Metazoa > Chordata > Amphibia > Anura > Bombinatoridae > Bombina > Bombina bombina. The sequence goes on along the minus strand of NC_069499.1, from coordinate 1,078,954,694 downwards.
CCTCTCCCCCCGTAGCAGAGAGGGGATGGTTCTGTATATAATCCATTGTTACAAGAAGTTCCCTGATTTTTGCCGCAGAGTTGCGCCCATTTAAAAAACCAGCTTGATCTGTGTGTATTACTTTTGCTAAAATGGGTTGTAACCTAGTTGCAAGAATGGAGGACAGAATTTTGTAATCTGAGTTGAGCAAAGCAATTGGTCTATATGACTCTTTTTGCCGGGGGTCCTTCCCCTCTTTTAGGATCAAAGTTGTATATGATGAGGAGAAGGATGCTGACACCGGGTTACCATCAACATAGATCTTATTATAGAGATTACTCAGATAAGGTGTTATTTCTGCTGACAAAATTTTGTAAAATTCATTTGGCAGTCCATCCGGGCCTGGGGCTTTATTGGAGGAAAGTTGAAGAATTTCTCTCTCTATCTCTTCCCTTAAAATGGGAGAATTAAGATTAACAATTTCCTCCGCTGTTACTGTGGGAATTGTGATTTTACTCCAAAAATCATCAGCCCTTTCCCCATTGTAGCCTTTGCAGGTATATAAATCCTGATAATATTCTAAGAATATGTTGGAAATTTCATTTGAGTCTAAGATTTGCTTCCCCTTATACTGAAGTTCTTCAATAGTTTCTTTCCTTCATTTTTGACTAATCTAGCTAACATTTTCCCAGATTTGTTGCCAAATTTATATAATTTGGCTTGAAGTCTAAGTTCTTTGTGTGTTTCCTGGGACAATAAAAAGGAGTCTCTAGTGCTTTTGGCTCGGATATATTTTGCCCAGTTTAATGGGGTTTTTTCCAGCAGAAAGCGGTTATATGAGTTAATCAATGTGTTATTGATTTCTTTTTCTCTTATCTTAAACTTTTTAGTTAAAGTGGCAACATAAGTGGTGATTTCGCCTCTTAGTACAGCTTTGGCTGCTTCCCAAAATATATCTGGGCGCCCTACATAGTCACTGTTATTGTTAACATAATCATTAAATTTGTTCCTAATCCGTTCCTTAAATTTAAAATCTGTTGTTAAGTTATAAGGGAAGAAAAAGCGAGAGAATTTGGGCTTTGGATGGCCCAGTTGAATTACAAGAGAGATAGGCCCGTGATCGGACAGAAAGATCGGCATTATTCCTGCCCTTATATTTGTCAGCGATAGACGTTCATCCGTCAAAAATAGATCGATCCTGGAGAGGGTTTTGTGGGCTTTGGAAAGACAAGTGTAGTACTGTGTATCAGGATTTTGAATTCTCCAAATATCCCGTGAAGCCAAGTTTTGCTTAATTTTATTAAAGGTTTTTGTGTCTAAATTATCTTTCTTTTGTTTTATTTGCCTAGGATTCCTCCTAAGCCTATCTATCGGTGCTTGTGGTGACATATTGAAGTCTCCTCCTAGGATTAGATACCCTTCAGAGATTAATAGAAGTTTAGTTTGAATGGTATTCCAAAAATTTGGATCAGAAACGTTAGGACCATATATATTACAAAGTGTATATGTCAATTGAGCTGCCTTAAATTTCACAATAACATATCTTACTTCCGGGTCTGCCTCAGAATTCAAGATTTCCACTTGAGATTTCTTCCCTATTAAAATAGCCACACCTCTCTTTTTCCTGGTACTTGGTGCTATAATAACTTCCTTAACCCATTGAGTTTTTAATTTTAAAGATTCTTCGAAATTTAAATGCGTTTCTTGTATAAGGGCGATATCTACCTGGGTTCGACATAGATGAGACAGTATTGCTTTACGTTTAATGGGAGTCGAGATGCCTCCTACATTCCAGGATACTATTTTTAAGTTCTTTGCCTTCTGAATCATCTACCTAAGGAACGGAGAGGCGGAGAGAGCGGGAGAAAAGAAAGGAGAAGGAAAAAAAAAAAAAGAGAAAAAAAAAGAAATTTTCCCCCTTTTTTTCCTTTTGAATAACAAAAAAGAATAGGTTAAAAATATCATCAAAAAATTCCCCCATCCCCGGGGGTTCCCCATTCATGGGCCTTGTTCTATTTTTACAGTATAAAGTCATCGTCTATCTAAGGTTGTGGGTTCAGTGTATCAAAAAAATTTGCAGCCTTTTGAGCATCTTCAAATAAATGTGTTTTGCCATTAGGTTCAACTCTAAGTTTAGAAGGATATATTAAAGTAGCACGGTATCCATTTTGTATAAGCTTTGTACAAATTGGAGCCAGCTCTCTTCTCTTAGAGGCTGTATGTGCCGAGAAGTCTTGGAAAATCATAATTCTGGCCTTGTCTATGAGGACTGGCTGATTTTTTCGATAGGATTGTAGTAACATGTTTTTGTCCTGAAAATTGAGTAATCTCGCAATAACAGGTCTAGGACGACTCTTATCCCTGTTGTCTTAACGAGGAGGACCCACTCTATGTGCTCTTTCCACTAGAATCGGATGGTAGGCTGGAGGAATATTTAGAGCCTTAGTAAGTATATCTGATACAAAGTGACATAAGTCATCATATTGTTTGTCCTCAGGGAGGCCAATTATGCGAATATTATTTCTTCTAGATCGATTTTCCAAATCCTCCAGCCTATCATGAACTCCCTGGAGATTAATCCCAAAAGACTCAAGTTTAGAGTTATGTGTTGTTGTTAGGTCCTCCAAGTCTGACACTCGTTGCTCTACCTCCTGTAATCTATTGGAGAACTGTCTTATCTCCTGAGTTAACAGGGATATGTCATGTTTAATTTCTGTCCTTAACGTATCAAATTTGGGTGTAAGGGCTTCGGAAATGCTAGTAACTAGGCTTTGTAAATTGATAGGTTCAGGTATAGGTGCCATCTGGGTGGTAATTGAATCAAGAGGGGGGTCTTGGGTATTTTTAGTCTTCCTGTCTCTATTTATAGCTGCCATAATTGGTGAAGGTGTCTTAGAAGTATTAGAAAAAAATTTGTCCATGTGTACTATATCTATTTAAGGGGTGGGAAGAGAAAAAGAAAAAAAAAAAAAAAAAAGGATAGTGAACAAGTGCGTATGTGCAGTAAGGGGTTCAGTTCGTGTGGTGTGGTAACCGTGAATGTGAATGGGTGACAAGAGAGAGAAAAAAAAAAGAAAAAAAGTGTTAGGTGTAAATGTGAAAATTATAGAGGGAAAGAAAAAAAAAATTGGTTTTTACTTTTAATTAAGTTCCCCTATTAATAACTATTATAGTGTAATATAGAGTGATTGTTTCGTGATAATTCTATTTATATTATGGACGTGAGAATAATATTATTGAGATTGTTAAGAAGAAGATACGAGACAGGAAAGGGTAACAGCAAGAATTAACAATTAAAGTAGAGAAAAGTCTTTCACCTGTTAGTTCCCTCTGTTGGAATATTACTGACGATACATTCAATTACATACTATATGTCTATAAGACAATCAAATTTTTCTTTTCAAATTTTTATTTATGGAGAAGTGAGATGATAAAGAATCTCTAAATCATATCATCCCTTCTTTCATTCTATTGTTCTTCAGCAAGTTATTTACTGTAATTATACAATTTCACAAGGGCAAGGTATATAAGTTTTTAGATACGCCTTTAGTTTTGTGATCGAGATCACATCTGGTTATTTTTACACCAGGGATTGTCTAAAGCTATAAACAACCTGTGCCTATTGGCTCCAGCAATTCAATTTCACTGTGATTTATTACAGCGATCTGGGAACAATTATTTGCATGGACTTCCTTAGGATAATTATAGGGAGTTTTATGTCAAACAGTGAGTGTAGAAGGTATTCCTTTTCCCTTTCCCTTCTCCTCCTCCCCTCTCTGAAGACCTCTAGGGATTATAAGGCCTCAATTTAGATTAGAGGTAGATAAGTACCCATGGGTAGAAATAATTATGACTCTTTTCCTTATATTTTTATGAGTATCTTTTTGTAATAGCCTTATGTCAGTCTAAATCCCACAGATAAGTTAAGGGGGGAGGGAGAGAGAAAAAAAGAAAAAAGAAAAGGAAAAGACAAATATCTGTGCAACAATTGTTCCTCTTTCTCTCTCTCTCCCTCCCTCAAGACAAAAAAAAAAAAAAAAAAGGGAGAGATTTTAAACAAAGCAAGGCCAGACAAGTTCAATTAATTTGAGATACTTAGCTTGCTTCAACTTAGCCAAACAATTTTATCTAAATCGCAAGATTGTTTTGATAGTTGGTAACTATTTAACACAAGAAGACAACATTCTTAATTCAAGTATATGATAATAAAAAAACAGCAAAGTTAACAAATGATTAAGTAAATAAACTCATTAGTATCAAACTGCTGATAATCAGGTATTTTTAGATAATCAGTAACTTTCTTCCCCTTCCTCTAATAGTTTATTATGCAACAATAACTCTTTTCTCTCCCCCTCCCCTCCAAGCAAAAGGAAAAGAAAAGATTTGAACTAAGTTGGGCCAAGCAAGTTCAGGTAATTTGATCTACTTAGCCTATTTCATCATAACTAAGCAGTTTTATCCAACTCGTAATTTTGTTTAAAGGCTAATATCTATTAAGCATATAAGAACAAGATTCTTGATTCAGATATATAACATTAATAAGACAGCAAGTTCAACAAGTAATTATATAAGTAGAAACATTGATATGAAACTGCTGACCATCAGGTAATTTTAAATAGTCAGTCCTTTTACTCTTTTTCTCTGCTCTTAAAACAGGGAAAAAACGAAGGAAAAGAAGATTAACAGTCCAAGGGCAAGATCAAAAAAGAAGCAAATTAAGCCCACAAAAGAAAAGCCAGTAATGTAGATTTTATGTTTCTTATTTTAAAGTCAGCCGTGGTTACTTCAGAAGGGCCTTATTAAAACAGTGATTATTGAGTATTTATTACTCTATCCCGGTACTCCTATCCAGATTTGCCCCCTGTATATGTGTACAGTGTTCCAAATGGAAAAGGGTGATAGGAGGTAATAGACAAGGAGACAGTTTTAGACGTTACCCGTTGCTGCCTGCAGTTGCAGATTGGGGACCACAAGATTTTCTTCCAGGGCGATCCCCCTCACGCAGCACCGGTGGGAGGGGGAGCACCTCTACAGACGGGCCTCACCTGCGGGGAGTAGAAACAGCCGGTTGCCTCACGTTCAGGCCGGTGCCAGAAGGCGGGGAGTTAGGAGCAGCCAGATCAGAGTCCAGAGGATGGAGACAGCGGTCCGTGCCCCTCACGCAGCACCGGTGGGAGGGGACACCCGGACCTAGAGCAGTAGGCTGTACAGCCGACCTCTTCTCCCTAACCTCCTCCGCAGACCAAGGCAGAGGCAACCGGGGACCAGCCAGCAGGAAGAGATAACCACCGCGGGAGGCCCAGCAGGGCAGCAGGGTCCGGTCGCAGGAAGGTCCACAATAAAGCCGGTGCAGAGAAGCAATGAGCGGGCTCCCAATTCAACCCCCGCAAGCACCGCCAGGTCAGTCGCAAGGAAGACTTTGCTCAGGTAAATCTTCTAGAGTTGAGTTGTGGTGTAGTAACTTCCATCCTTGTGTATTTAAAGAAGCAGATTTATGCCAGGATCCGACACACATAAAAGGGGGAGAAGGTAGTGTATCTTCCAATTTAGGGACCGGGATAGAGGGAAAAAAAAAGCAGCAAAAATAGTCTCTTAGAGTTGTTCAGAAAATAAAGGCAAGAACCCATAAATGCTGCAGAATGCAGCTTAGTGCATAGTCGTGGCACTGCTACGGTTCCAGGAGCGGTGAAACAGCTATTTTTAGGCTACCCTGGGGCTGAGGGTTTGGGCGCGAGAATTTTGCCAATAGCCTAAGGTGGAGGTGATGCTTAGACAGGTGCAACAGGAGCCCTGCACCTGAGCTCCTCCCCCAGAACTTCCTCCTTCTGTAAATTTTGTTTTTAAAAAACTTTTACATCAGTCTGCTAGTGTTATTTAATTGCAGTTGCCAATTGCCAGGCCAGCCTGCCACTAGTGCCAGCCTGTGTGTCAGGCTCCCAGCATATACTGTGCCTACTTCCATCCGCAGTGCCACCACTCCTATCTGGTGTAACATTAGTGTATCTTTTTTTAAAAAACTTTTACATCAGTCTTCTAGTGTTATTTAATTTTAGTTGCCAGGCCAGCCTGCCACTAATGCCAGCCTGTGTGTCAGGCTCCCAGCATATACTGTGCCTTCTTCCATCCTCAGTGCCACCACTTATATCTGGTATAACATTAGTGTAACTTAAAAAAAAAAAAAAACTTTTACATCAGTCTGCTAGTGTTATTTAATTGCAGTTGCCTGTCTGCCAGCGTGTGTGCCAGGCCCACTTTCCAACTAGTGCCACCAATCATATTTGTTATAACAGTAGTGTAAATATTTTAAATAAAAACTTTTTTGACTGTGAAACATCAGTCTGTTAGTGTAATCTAATTGAAGTTGCCTGCCTGCCAGCGTGTGTGCCAGGCCCACTTGCCAAGTTAGTGGCACCACTCATATTTGTTGTAACAGTAGTGTAAATATTTAAAATAAAAACTTTTTTTGACTGTGAAACATCAGTCTGCTAGTGCAATTGAATTGCAGTTGCCTGCCTGCCAGCGTGTGTGCCAGGCCCACTTGCCAACTAGTGCCACCAATCATATTTGTTATAACAGTATTGTAAATATTTAAAAAAAAAAAATTTTGACTGTGAAACATCAGTCAGCTAGTGTAATTTAATTGCGGTTGCCTGTCTGCCAGCGTGTGTGCCAGGCCCACTTGCCAACTAGTGCCACCAATCATATTTGTTATAACAGTAGTGTAAATAATTTTTTTTTTTTAAAAATTGACTGTGAAACATCAGTCTGCTAGTGTAATCTAATTGAAGTTGCCTGCCTGTCAGCGTGTGTGCCAGGCCCACTTGCCAAGTTAGTGGCACCACTCATATTTGTTGTAACAGTAGTGTAAATATTTAAAAAAAAAAACTTTTTTGACTGTGAAACATCAGTCAGCTAGTGCAATCTAATGGCAGTTGCCTGCCTGCCAGCGTGTTTGCCAGGCCCACTTGCCAACTAGTGCCACCAATCATATTTGTTATAACAGTAGTGTAAATATTTAATAAAAAAACTTTTTTGACTGTGAAACATCAGTCTGCTATTGTAATCTAATTGATGTTGCCTGCTTGCCAGCGTGTGTGCCAGGCCCACTTGCCAAGTTAGTGGCACCACTCATATTTGCTGTAACAGTAGTGTAAATATTTAAAAAAAAAACTTTTTTGACTGTGAAACATCAGTCAGCTAGTGCAATCTAATTGCAGTTGCCTGCCTGCCAGCGTGTTTGCCAGGCCCACTTGACAACTAGTGCCACCACTCATATTTGTTATAACAGTAGTGTAAATATTTAATAAAAAAACTTTTTTGACTGTGAAACATCAGTCTGCTATTGTAATCGAATTGAAGTTGCCTGCCTGCCAGCGTGTGTGCCAGGCCCACTTGCCAAGTTAGTGGCACCACTCATATTTGTTGTAACAGTAGTGTAAATATTTTTAAAAAAAACTTTTTTGACTGTGAAACATCAGTCAGCTAGTGCAATCTAATGGCAGTTGCCTGCCTGCCAGCGTGTTTGCCAGGCCCACTTACCAACTAGTGCCACCAATCATATTTGTTATAACAGTAGTGTAAATATTTAATAAAAAAACTTTTTTGACTGTGAAACATCAGTCTGCTATTGTAATCTAATTGATGTTGCCTGCTTGCCAGCGTGTGTGCCAGGCCCACTTGCCAAGTTAGTGGCACCACTCATATTTGCTGTAACAGTAGTGTAAATATTTTAAAAAAAACCTTTTTTGACTGTGAAACATCAGTCAGCTAGTGCAATCTAATTGCAGTTGCCTGCCTGCCAGCGTGTTTGCCAGGCCCACTTGACAACTAGTGCCACCACTCATATTTGTTGTAACAGTAGTGTAAATATTTAAAAAAAAAACTTTTTTGACTGTGAAACATCAGTCAGCTAGTGCAATCTAATGGCAGTTGCCTGCCTGCCAGCGTGTTTGCCAGGCCCACTTGCCAACTAGTGCCACCAATCATATTTGTTATAACAGTAGTGTAAATATTTAATAAAAAAACTTTTTTGACTGTGAAACATCAGTCTGCTATTGTAATCTAATTGATGTTGCCTGCTTGCCAGCGTGTGTGCCAGGCCCACTTGCCAAGTTAGTGGCACCACTCATATTTGCTGTAACAGTAGTGTAAATATTTAAAAAAAAAACTTTTTTGACTGTGAAACATCAGTCAGCTAGTGCAATCTAATTGCAGTTGCCTGCCTGCCAGCGTGTTTGCCAGGCCCACTTGACAACTAGTGCCACCACTCATATTTGTTATAACAGTAGTGTAAATATTTAATAAAAAAACTTTTTTGACTGTGAAACATCAGTCTGCTATTGTAATCGAATTGAAGTTGCCTGCCTGCCAGCGTGTGTGCCAGGCCCACTTGCCAAGTTAGTGGCACCACTCATATTTGTTGTAACAGTAGTGTAAATATTTTTTAAAAAAACTTTTTTGACTGTGAAACATCAGTCAGCTAGTGCAATCTAATGGCAGTTGCCTGCCTGCCAGCGTGTTTGCCAGGCCCACTTACCAACTAGTGCCACCAATCATATTTGTTATAACAGTAGTGTAAATATTTAATAAAAAAACTTTTTTGACTGTGAAACATCAGTCTGCTATTGTAATCTAATTGATGTTGCCTGCTTGCCAGCGTGTGTGCCAGGCCCACTTGCCAAGTTAGTGGCACCACTCATATTTGCTGTAACAGTAGTGTAAATATTTAAAAAAAAACCTTTTTTGACTGTGAAACATCAGTCAGCTAGTGCAATCTAATTGCAGTTGCCTGCCTGCCAGCGTGTTTGCCAGGCCCACTTGACAACTAGTGCCACCACTCATATTTGTTATAACAGTAGTGTAAATATTTAATAAAAAAACTTTTTTGACTTTGAAACATCAGTCTGCTATTGTAATCGAATTGAAGTTGCCTGCCTGCCAGCGTGTGTGCCAGGCCCACTTGCCAAGTTAGTGGCACCACTCATATTTGTTGTAACAGTAGTGTAAATATTTAAAAAAAAAACTTTTTTGACTGTAAAACATCAGTCAGCTAGTGCAATCTAATTGCAGTTGCCTGCCTGCCAGCGTGTTTGCCAGGCCCACTTGCCAACTAGTGCCACCACTCATATTTGTTATAACAGTAGTGTAAATATTTAATAAAAAAACTTTTTTGACTGTGAAACATCAGTCTGCTAGTGCAATTGAATTGCAGTTGCCTGCCTGCCAGCGTGTGTGCCAGGCCCACTTCCCAACTAGTGCCACCAATCATATTTGTTATAACAGTATTGTAAATATTTAAAAAAAAAAATTTTGACTGTGAAACATCAGTCAGCTAGTGTAATTTAATTGCGGTTGCCTGTCTGCCAGCGTGTGTGCCAGGCCCACTTGCCAACTAGTGCCATCAATCATATTTGTTATAACAGTAGTGTAAATATTTAAAAAAAAAAAAAATTGACTGTGAAACATCAGTCTGCTAGTGTAATCTAATTGAAGTTGCCTGCCTGTCAGCGTGTGTGTCAGGCCCACTTGCCAAGTTAGTGGCACCACTCATATTTGTTGTAACAGTAGTGTAAATATTTAAAAAAAAAAAAAAAATTTGACTGTGAAACATCAGTCAGCTAGTGCAATCTAATTGCAGTTGCCTGCCTGCCAGCGTGTTTGCCAGGCCCACTTGCCAACTAGTGCCACCAATCATATTTGTTATAACAGTAGTGTAAATATTTAATAAAAAAACTTTTTTGACTGTGAAACATCAGTCTGCTATTGTAATCTAATTGATGTTGCCTGCTTGCCAGCGTGTGTGCCAGGCCCACTTGCCAAGTTAGTGGCACCACTCATATTTGCTGTAACAGTAGTGTAAATATTAAAAAAAAAAACTTTTTTGACTGTGAAACATCAGTCAGCTAGTGCAATCTAATTGCAGTTGCCTGCCTGCCAGCGTGTTTGCCAGGCCCACTTGCCAACTAGTGCCACCACTCATATTTGTTATAACAGTAGTGTAAATATTTAATAAAAAAACTTTTTTGACTGTGAAACATCAGTCTGTTAGTGCAATTGAATTGCAGTTGCCTGCCTGCCAGCGTGTGTGCCAGGCCCACTTCCCAACTAGTGCCGCCAATCATATTTGTTATAACAGTATTGTAAATATTTAAAAAAAAAAATTTTGACTGTGAAACATCAGTCAGCTAGTGTAATTTAATTGCGGTTGCCTGTCTGCCAGCGTGTGTGCCAGGCCCACTTGCCAACTAGTGCCATCAATCATATTTGTTATAACAGTAGTGTAAATATTTTTTTTTTAAAAAAATTGACTGTGAAACATCAGTCTGCTAGTGTAATCTAATTGAAGTTGCCTGCCTGTCAGCGTGTGTGTCAGGCCCACTTGCCAAGTTAGTGGCACCACTCATATTTGTTGTAACAGTAGTGTAAATATTTAAAAAAAAAAAAAATTTGACTGTGAAACATCAGTTAGCTAGTGCAATCTAATTGCAGTTGCCTGCCTGCCAGCGTGTTTGCCAGGCCCACTTGCCAACTAGTGCCACCAATCATATTTGTTATAACAGTAGTGTAAATATTTAATAAAAAAACTTTTTTGACTGTGAAACATCAGTCTGCTATTGTAATCTAATTGATGTTGCCTGCTTGCCAGCGTGTGTGCCAGGCCCAATTGCCAAGTTAGTGGCACCACTCATATTTGCTGTAACAGTAGTGTAAATATTTAAAAAAAAAACTTTTTTGACTGTGAAACATCAGTCAGCTAGTGCAATCTAATTGCAGTTGCCTGCCTGCCAGCGTGTTTGCCAGGCCCACTTGCCAACTAGTGCCACCACTCATATTTGTTATAACAGTAGTGTAAATATTTAATAAAAAACTTTTTTGACTGTGAAACATTAGTCTGCTATTGTAATCGAATTGAAGTTGCCTGCCTGCCAGCGTGTGTGCCAGGCCCACTTGCCAAGTTAGTGGCACCATTCATATTTGTTGTAACAGTAGTGTAAATATTTAAAAAAAAACTTTTTTGACTGTAAAACATCAGTCAGCTAGTGCAATCTAATGGCAGTTGCCTGCCTGCCAGCGTGTTTGCCAGGCCCACTTGCCAACTAGTGCCACCACTCATATTTGTTATAACAGTAGTGTAAATATTTAATAAAAAAACTTTTTTGACTGTGAAACATCAGTCTGCTATTGTAATCTAATTGATGTTGCCTGCTTGCCAGCGTGTGTGCCAGGCCCAATTGCCAAGTTAGTGGCACCACTCATATTTGCTGTAACAGTAGTGTAAATATTTAAAAAAAAAACTTTTTTGACTGTGAAACATCAGTCAGCTAGTGCAATCTAATTGCAGTTGCCTGCCTGCCAGCGTGTTTGCCAGGCCCACTTGACAACTAGTGCCACCACTCATATTTGTTATAACAGTAGTGTAAATATTTAATAAAAAAACTTTTTTGACTGTGAAACATCAGTCTGCTATTGTAATCGAATTGAAGTTGCCTGCCTGCCAGCGTGTGTGCCAGGCCCACTTGCCAAGTTAGTGGCACCACTCATATTTGTTGTAACAGTAGTGTAAATATTTTTTAAAAAAACTTTTTTGACTGTGAAACATCAGTCAGCTAGTGCAATCTAATGGCAGTTGCCTGCCTGCCAGCGTGTTTGCCAGGCCCACTTACCAACTAGTGCCACCAATCATATTTGTTATAACAGTAGTGTAAATATTTAATAAAAAAACTTTTTTGACTGTGAAACATCAGTCTGCTATTGTAATCTAATTGATGTTGCCTGCTTGCCAGCGTGTGTGCCAGGCCCACTTGCCAAGTTAGTGGCACCACTCATATTTGCTGTAACAGTAGTGTAAATATTTAAAAAAAAACCTTTTTTGACTGTGAAACATCAGTCAGCTAGTGCAATCTAATTGCAGTTGCCTGCCTGCCAGCGTGTTTGCCAGGCCCACTTGACAACTAGTGCCACCACTCATATTTGTTATAACAGTAGTGTAAATATTTAATAAAAAAACTTTTTTGACTTTGAAACATCAGTCTGCTATTGTAATCGAATTGAAGTTGCCTGCCTGCCAGCGTGTGTGCCAGGCCCACTTGCCAAGTTAGTGGCACCACTCATATTTGTTGTAACAGTAGTGTAAATATTTAAAAAAAAAACTTTTTTGACTGTAAAACATCAGTCAGCTAGTGCAATCTAATTGCAGTTGCCTGCCTGCCAGCGTGTTTGCCAGGCCCACTTGCCAACTAGTGCCACCACTCATATTTGTTATAACAGTAGTGTAAATATTTAATAAAAAAACTTTTTTGACTGTGAAACATCAGTCTGCTAGTGCAATTGAATTGCAGTTGCCTGCCTGCCAGCGTGTGTGCCAGGCCCACTTCCCAACTAGTGCCACCAATCATATTTGTTATAACAGTATTGTAAATATTTAAAAAAAAAAATTTTGACTGTGAAACATCAGTCAGCTAGTGTAATTTAATTGCGGTTGCCTGTCTGCCAGCGTGTGTGCCAGGCCCACTTGCCAACTAGTGCCATCAATCATATTTGTTATAACAGTAGTGTAAATATTTAAAAAAAAAAAAAATTGACTGTGAAACATCAGTCTGCTAGTGTAATCTAATTGAAGTTGCCTGCCTGTCAGCGTGTGTGTCAGGCCCACTTGCCAAGTTAGTGGCACCACTCATATTTGTTGTAACAGTAGTGTAAATATTTAAAAAAAAAAAAAAATTTTGACTGTGAAACATCAGTCAGCTAGTGCAATCTAATTGCAGTTGCCTGCCTGCCAGCGTGTTTGCCAGGCCCACTTGCCAACTAGTGCCACCAATCATATTTGTTATAACAGTAGTGTAAATATTTAATAAAAAAACTTTTTTGACTGTGAAACATCAGTCTGCTATTGTAATCTAATTGATGTTGCCTGCTTGCCAGCGTGTGTGCCAGGCCCACTTGCCAAGTTAGTGGCACCACTCATATTTGCTGTAACAGTAGTGTAAATATTAAAAAAAAAAACTTTTTTGACTGTGAAACATCAGTCAGCTAGTGCAATCTAATTGCAGTTGCCTGCCTGCCAGCGTGTTTGCCAGGCCCACTTGCCAACTAGTGCCACCACTCATATTTGTTATAACAGTAGTGTAAATATTTAATAAAAAAACTTTTTTGACTGTGAAACATCAGTCTGTTAGTGCAATTGAATTGCAGTTGCCTGCCTGCCAGCGTGTGTGCCAGGCCCACTTCCCAACTAGTGCCGCCAATCATATTTGTTATAACAGTATTGTAAATATTTAAAAAAAAAAATTTTGACTGTGAAACATCAGTCAGCTAGTGTAATTTAATTGCGGTTGCCTGTCTGCCAGCGTGTGTGCCAGGCCCACTTGCCAACTAGTGCCATCAATCATATTTGTTATAACAGTAGTGTAAATATTTTTTTTTTAAAAAAATTGACTGTGAAACATCAGTCTGCTAGTGTAATCTAATTGAAGTTGCCTGCCTGTCAGCGTGTGTGTCAGGCCCACTTGCCAAGTTAGTGGCACCACTCATATTTGTTGTAACAGTAGTGTAAATATTTAAAAAAAAAAAAAATTTGACTGTGAAACATCAGTTAGCTAGTGCAATCTAATTGCAGTTGCCTGCCTGCCAGCGTGTTTGCCAGGCCCACTTGCCAACTAGTGCCACCAATCATATTTGTTATAACAGTAGTGTAAATATTTAATAAAAAAACTTTTTTGACTGTGAAACATCAGTCTGCTATTGTAATCTAATTGATGTTGCCTGCTTGCCAGCGTGTGTGCCAGGCCCAATTGCCAAGTTAGTGGCACCACTCATATTTGCTGTAACAGTAGTGTAAATATTTAAAAAAAAAACTTTTTTGACTGTGAAACATCAGTCAGCTAGTGCAATCTAATTGCAGTTGCCTGCCTGCCAGCGTGTTTGCCAGGCCCACTTGCCAACTAGTGCCACCACTCATATTTGTTATAACAGTAGTGTAAATATTTAATAAAAAACTTTTTTGACTGTGAAACATTAGTCTGCTATTGTAATCGAATTGAAGTTGCCTGCCTGCCAGCGTGTGTGCCAGGCCCACTTGCCAAGTTAGTGGCACCATTCATATTTGTTGTAACAGTAGTGTAAATATTTAAAAAAAAACTTTTTTGACTGTAAAACATCAGTCAGCTAGTGCAATCTAATGGCAGTTGCCTGCCTGCCAGCGTGTTTGCCAGGCCCACTTGCCAACTAGTGCCACCACTCATATTTGTTATAACAGTAGTGTAAATATTTAATAAAAAAACTTTTTTGACTGTGAAACATCAGTCTGCTATTGTAATCTAATTGAAGTTGCCTGCCTGCTAGTGTGTGTGCCAGGCCCACTTGCCAAGTTAGTGGCACCACTCATATTTGTTGTAACAGTAGTGTAAATATTTTAAAAAAAAAATTGACTGTGAAAGATCATTCAGCTACTGTAATCTAATTGCAGTTGCCTGCCTGCCAGCGTGTGTGCCAGGCCCACTTGCCAACTAGTGCCACCACTTATATTTGTTATAACAGTAGTGTAAATATTTAAAAAAAAAACATTTTTGACTGTGAAACCTCAGTCTGCTAGTGTAATCTAATTGAAGTTGCCTGCCTGCCAGCGTGTCTGCCAGGCCCACTTGCCAACTAGTGCCACCAATCATATTTGTTGTAACAGTAGTGTAAATATTTAAAATAAAACATTTTTGGACTGTGAAACATCAGTCTGCTATTGTAATCTTATTGCATTTGCCTGCCTGCCAGCGTGTGTGCCAGGCCCACTTGCCAAGTTAGTGGCACCACTCATATTTGTTGTAACAGTAGTTTAAATATTTAAATAATAAAAAATTTTGACTGTGAAACATCAGTCTGTTTTTTTTGTGTCAGGCTCACAGCGTATACTGTGCCCACTTGCCCAGTGCCACTACTCATATCTTGTTTAATAGTAGTGTAAGTGTACATTTAAAAAAAATAAACTTTTTTGACTGTGAAACATCAGTCTGCTTTTTTGTGTCAGGCTCACAGCGTATACTGTGCCCACTTGCCCAGTGGCACCACTCATATTTTGTTTAATAGTAGTGTAAGTGTACATTTAAAAAAAAATGACAGACAGAGGCAGGCCACCCCGCAGGTGCCGTCGTGGTCGTGGTGCTGTGATTCCCTTTGACCGTACAACTATTCACAGTGTTCAGAGGCCACGTGCCATGAACGCGAAAGTTCTGAGGAGGACCTAGTTGAATGGCTAACACAGGACACCCAATCTTCTACAGCTTCCGCTCCTAACCTTGACTCACCATCCACCTCCAGCTTAGCTTCGGGCACCTCTCAAGTGACCAGTGCCACTCGCCTGCCTGCCGCCACCACCAACACTAGCACCACAGCCGCTTCACTTGATCTGTCAGAGGAGTTATTGACACATCATTTGGAAGAAATAAGTGATGCACAACCATCATTGACAGAGGATGTAGATAACAGTGATATGTCTCAGTCAGGCAGCATTACAGACATGGACGTACGGTGTGATGATGATGATGATGTTGTACCCGCTGCTGCTTCCTTTGTTGATTTGTCAGATACAAGTGAAGCGTTTGATGATGATGCGTCCGTGGATGTCAAGTGGGTGCCCGCTAGAAGAGAAGAAGAAGAGGGGGAAAGTTCAGATGGGGAGACAGAGAGGAGGAGGAGGAGGAGATGAGTTGGAAGCAGGGGGAGGTCATCGCAAGGAGCTAGTGGCACAGTCAGACAGCATGCATCAGCACCCGGGGTCAGCAAGACAGCACGCCAATCAACGCATGCTGTTGCCACCACCAGAATGCCGTCATCGCAGAGCTCTGCAGTGTGGCATTTTTTGTGTGTGTCTGCCTCTGACAACAGCGATGCCATTTGCAACCTGTGCCAAAAGAAACTGAGTCATGGGAAGTCCAACACCCACCTAGGTACATCTGCTTTGCGAAGGCACATCGTCTCACATCACAAACGCCGATGGGATGAACACATGAGTAGAAGCAGCACACAAACTCAAAGCCACCATCCTCCTCCTGGTCCAGCATCTTCAGCCACGTCAACCACTGCTGTCCTCCTTGCCCCCTCTCAACCATCCTCCACTCAGTCTCTCTTACGTAGCAGTTCCTGCTCATCTGCCCACAGTCAGGTGTCTGTCAAGGACATGTTTGAGCGTAAGAAGCCAATTTCCCAAAGTCACCCCCTTGCCCGGCGTCTGACAGCTGGCTTGTCTGAACTCTTTACCCGCCAGCTTTTACCATACAAGCTGGTGGAGTCTGAGGCGTTCAAGAAATTTTTATCTATTGGGACACCGCAGTGGAAGGTACCCGGCCAAAATTTCTTTTCACAAAAGGCAATCCCCAACCTGTACTCGATTGTGCGAAAGGAAGTAATGGCATGTCTGGCACACAGCGTTGGGGCAAGGGTCCATCTGACCACTGATAGATGGTCTGCAAAGCATGGTCAGGGCAGGTATATCACCTACACTGTGCATTGGGTAAACCTGCTGACGGCTGACAAGCATGGAATGTGTGGCTCTGCAGAGGAGTTGGTGACACCGCCACGACTTGCAGGCAGGCCTGCTGCTACCTCATCTACTCCTCCTACTCCATCCTCTTCCATAACCTCTTCCTCGGCTGAGTCCTCTTCTGCTGCTGCATCTTGCTCCACATCAACGGCACCCCCCCAGCTCCCCAGGTACTATTCAACATCCCGGATACAGAAGTGTCATGCCGTCTTGGGGTTGACTTGCCTGAAAGCCGAGAGTCACACCGCACCAGCACTCCTGTCCCCCCTTTACGCACAGGTGGATCAGTGGCTGACTCCGCACCAACTGGAGATTGGCAAAGTTGTTTCTGACAATGGAAGTAATTTGGTGGCGGCATTGAAATTGGGCATGTTGACACATGTGCCGTGCATGGCACATGTGTGTAATTTGATTGTACAACGCTTTGTGCATAAGTACCCAGGCTTACAGGACGTCCTGAAGCAGGGCAGGAAGGTGTGTGGCCATTTCAGGCGTTACTACACGGCCATGGCGCACTTGTCAGATATCCAGCGGCGAAACAACCTGCCAGTGAGGCGCTTGATTGGCGACAGCCCGACACGTTGGAATTCAACACTCCTAATGTTCGACCGCCTGCTACAACACGAAAAAGCTGTTAACGAGTATTTGTATGACCGGGGTGCTAGGACAGCCTCTGGGGAGCTGGGGATTTTGTTGCCACGTTACTGGACGCTCATGCGCAATGCCTGTAGGCTTACGTGTCCTTTTGAGGAGGTGACAAACCTAGTCAGTCGCACCGAAGGCACCATCAGCGACATCATACCATTTGTTTTCTTCCTGGAGCGTGCCCTGCGAAGAGTGCTGGATCAGGCTGTAGATGAGCGTGAAGAGGAAGAGGAAGAGTTGTGGTCTCCATCACCACCAGAAACAGCCTTATCAGCATTGCTTGCTGGACCAGTGGCAACGCAGGAAGAGGATTGTGAGGAAGAAGAGTCAGAGGAGGAATGTGGCTTTGAGGAGGAGGAGGAAGACCAAGCACAACAGGCATCCCAGGGTGCTCGTTGTTGTCACCTATCTGGTAACTGTGGTGTTGTATGTGGCTGGGGGGAAGAAGATACCTTCAGTGAGATCAGTGAGGACGAGGAACGGGACATGATTAGCTCGGCATCCAACCTTGTGCAAATGGGGTCTTTCATGCTGTTGTGCCTGTTGAGGGACCCTCGTATAAAAAAGCTGAAGGAGAATGACCTGTACTGGGTGTCCATGCTACTAGACCCCCGGTATAAGCATAAAGTGACTGAAATGTTACCGAATTCCCGCAAGTCGGAAAGGATGGAGCAGTTAAAAAATAAATTAAAAAGTATGCTTTACACAGCGTATAAGGGTGATGTCACAGCACAACGGGAATCTAACAGGGGAAGAGATGAAAGTAATCCTCCTCCTCCCATGACCACGCCGGCAAGGACAGGATGCTTTCCAGATGTGTTGTTGATGGAGGACATGCGGACCTTTTTAACTCCTATGCAAAGCCACAGCCCTTCGGGATCCAGCCTCAGAGAAAGACTCAACCGACAGGTAGCAGAATACCTCGCATTAACTGCAGATCTCGACACTCTGAGGAGCGATGGACCCCTTGACTACTGGGTGTGCAGGCTTGACCTGTGGCCTGAGCTATCCCAATTTGCAATCGAACTTCTGGCCTGCCCCGCTTCAAGTGTCCTGTCAGAAAGGACCTTCAGTGCAGCAGGAAGTATTGTCACTGAGAAGAGAAGTCGCATAGGTCAAAAAAGTATTGATTATCTCACCTTTATTAAAATGAATGAGGGATGGATCCCGTAGGGACTGACATTGTGCGATACATTAGAGTAAAAAAGGCCTGATAAGATGAGCTGCCTTGGGCTACAAATGTTACACACGCTGCTGTATTTTATCTTCGAATGTCGGATGACTTGCGTGACTTATACGCCAACCACTAGGGTTCAAGCCGCAATGTTTTAGGGCACTTTCTAACTGTCAAACAAACATCAATTTTTCTGGCTGCAACAATACCTAATTTTTCAGGCATTTGTACATGCCTAATTTTTCTGCCCTCTGGTGCTGCACTGCGGCTACAAAACCCAAACCAAAAAAAAAAAAAAGGCACATAATAGTGATTAAACTGTTAAGAATAGTACTACTTAACACACCACTCATATCTAGTGGCACAGTAGATTGCACGCGCAGTGCCCCAAATTTGAAGTAGGAGGACCGACCAAGCATCTTTTTCCATCTCCCGGTTCCTAAAAATTATCTCTGGGTTCCTAAAAACGATGCCATACCTGTACTCGATTGTGCAAAAGGAAGTCATGGCATATGGGGTCTTTCATGCTGTCATGCCTGTTGAGGGTCGGGGACCCTCGTATAAAAAGGCTGAAGGAGAATGACCTGTACTGGGTGTCCAAGCATGTTTTTCCATCTCCCAGTTCCTAAAAATTATCTCCGGGTTCCTAAAATCGATGCAATACCTGTACTTGATTGTGCAAAAGGATGGCAAATGTGGTGTTTCATGCTGTTGTGCCTGTTGAGGGTCGTGGACCCTCGTATAAAAAGGCTGAAGGAGAACGACCTGTACCGGGTGTCAAAGCATCTTTTTCCATCTCCCGGTTCCTAAAAATTATCTCCGGGTTCCTAAAATCGATGCCATACCTGTACTCTATTGTGCAAAAGGATGGCATATGTGGTGTTTCATGCTGTTGTGCCTGTTGAGGGTCAGGGACCCTCGTATAAAAAGGCTGAAGGAGACCGAGCTGTACTGGGTGTCCAAGCATGTTTTTTCAATTTCCCGGTTCCTAAAAATTATCTCCGGGTTCCTAAAATCAATGCCATACCTGTACTCTATTGTGCAAAAGGATGGCATATGTGGTGTTTCATGCTGTTGTGCCTGTTGAGGGTCGGGGACCCTTGTATAAAAAGGCGGAAGGAAAACTACCTGTACTGGGTGTCAAAGCATCTTTTTCCATCTCCCGGTTCCTAAAAATTATCTCCGGGTTCCTAAAATCGATGCCATACCTGTACTCTATTGTGCAAAAGGATGGCATATGTGGTGTTTCATTCTGTTGTGCCTGTTGAGGGTCGGGGACACTCGTATAAAAAGGCTGAAGGAGAACGACCTGTACTTGGTGTCCAAGCATCTTTTTCCATCTCCTGGTTCCTAAAAATTATCTCCGGGTTTCTAAAATCGATGCCATACCTGTACACTATTGTGCAAAAGGATGGCATATGTGGTGTTTCATGCTGTTGTGCCTGTTGAGGGTCGGGGACATCTGTATAAAAAGGCTGAAGGAGAACGACCTGTACTGGGTGTCCAAGCATGTTTTTTCAATTTCCCGGTTCCTAAAAATTTTCTCCGGGTTCCTAAAATCGATGCCATACCTGTACTCTATTGTGCAAAAGGATGGCATATGTGGTGTTTCATGCTGTTGTGCCTGTTGAGGGTCTGAAACCCTTGAATAAAAAGGCTGAAGGAGAACGAGCTGTACTGGGTGTCAAAGCATCTTTTTCCATCTCCCGGTTCCTAAAAAATATCTACGGGTTCCTAATATTGATGCCATACCTGTACTCTATTGTGAAAAAGGATGGCATATGTGGTGTTTCATGCTGTGTTGTGCCTGTTGAGGGTCGGGGACCCTCGTATAAAAAGGCTGAAGGAGAACGACCTGTACTGGGTGTCCAAGCATCTTTTTCCATCTCCCGGTTCCAAAAATTATCTCCGGGTTTCTAAAATCGATGCTATACCTGTACTCTATTGTGCAAAAGGATGGCATATGTGGTATTTCATGCTGTTGTGCCTGTTGAAGGTCGGGGACCCTCGTATAAAAAGGCTGAAGGAGAAAGACCTGTACTGGGTGTCCAATCATGTTTTTTCAATTTCCCGGTTACTAAAAATTATCTCCGGGTTCCTAAAATCGATGCCATACCTGTACTCTATTGTGCAAAAGGATGGCATATGTGATGTTTCATGCTGTTGTGCCTGTTGAGGGTCGGGGACACTCGTATAAAAAGGCTGAAGGAGAACGACCTGTACTGGGTGTCAAAGCATCTTTTTCCATCTCCCGGTTCCTAAAAATTTTCTCCGGGTTCCTAAAATCGATGTCATACCTGTACTCTATTGTGCAAAAGGATGGCATATGTGGTGTTTCATGCTGTTGTGCCTGTTGAGGGTTGGGGACCCTTGTATAAAAAGGCTGAAGGAAAATGACCTGTACTGGGTGTCAAAGCATCTTTTTCCATCTCCCGTTTCCTAAAAATTATCTCCGGGTTCCTAATATCGATGCCATACCTGTACTCTATTGTGCAAAAGGATGGCATATGTGGTGTTTCATGCTGTGTTGTGCCTGTTGAGGGTCGTGCACCCTCGTATAAAAAAGCTGAATGAGAACGACCTGTACTTGGTGTCCAAGCATCTTTTTCGATCTCCCAGTTCCTAAAAAATATCTCTGGGTTCCTAAAATCGATGCCATACCTGTACTCTATTGTGCAAAAGGATGGCATATGTGGTGTTTCATGCTGTTGTGGCTGTTGAGGGTCGGAGACCCTCGTATAAAAAGGCTGAAGGAGAACGACCTGTACTGGGTGTCCAAGCATCTTTTTCCATCTCCCGGCTCCAAAAATTATCTCCGGGTTTCTAAAATCTATGCCATACCTGTACTCTATTGCGCAAAAGGATGGCATATGTGGTATTTCATGCTGTTGTGCCTGTTGAAGGTCGGGGACCCTCATATAAAAAGGCTGAAGGAGAACGACCTGTACTGGGTGTCCAAGCATGTTTTTTCAATTTCCCGGTTACTAAAAATTATCTCTGGGTTCCTAAAATCGATGCCATACCTGTACTCTATTGTGCAAAAGGATGGTATATGTGGTGTTTCATGCTGTTGTGCCTGTTGAGGGTCGGGGACACTCGTATAAAAAGGCTGAAGGAGAACGAGCTGTACTGGGTGTCCAAGCATGTTTTTTCAATTTCCTGGTTCCTAAAAATTATCTCCGGGTTCCTAAAATCAATGCCATACCTGTACTCTATTGTGCAAAAGGATGGCATATGTGGTGTTTCATGCTGTTGTGCCTGTTGAGGGTTGGGGACCCTTGTATAAAAAGGCTGAAGGAAAACGACCTGTACTGGGTGTCCAAGCATGTTTTTTCAATTTCCCGGTTCCTAAAAATTATCTCCGGGTTCCTAAAATCGATGCCATACCTGTACTCTATTGTGCAAAAGGATGGCATATGTGATGTTTCATGCTGTTGTGCCTGTTGAGGGTCAGGGACACTCGTATAAAAAGGCTGAAGGAGAACGACCTGTACTGGGTGTCAAAGCATCTTTTTCCATCTCCCGGTTCCTAAAAATTTTCTCCGGGTTCCTAAAATCGATGTCATACCTGTACTCTATTGTGCAAAAAGATGGCATATGTGGTGTTTCATGCTGTTGTGCCTGTTGAGGGTCGGGGACCCTCGTATAAAAAGGCTGAAGGAGAACGAGCTGTACTGGGTGTCCAAGCATGTTTTTTCAATTTCCCGGTTCCTAAAAATTATCTCTGGGTTCCTAAAATCAATGCCATACCTGTACTCTATTGTGCAAAAGGATGGCATATGTGATGTTTCATGCTGTTGTGCCTGTTGAGGGTCGGGGACACTCGTATAAAAAGGCTGAAGGAGAACGACCTGCACTGGGTGTCAAAGCATCTTTTTCCATCTCCCGGTTCCTAAAAAATTTCTCCGGGTTCCTAAAATCGATGCCATACCTGTACTCTATTGTGCAAAAGGATGGCATATGTGGTGCTTCATGCTGTTGTGCCTGTTGAGGGTCGGGGACCCTCGTATAAAAAGGCTGAAGGAGAACGAGCTGTACTAGGTGTCCAAGCATGTTTTTTCAATTTCCCGGTTCCTAAAAATTATCTCCGGGTTCCTAAAATCAATGCCATACCTGTACTCTATTGTGCAAAAGGATGGCATATGTGGTGTTTCATGCTGTTGTGCCTGTTGAGGGTTGGGGACCCTTGTATAAAAAGGCTGAAGGAAAACGACCTGTACTGGGTGTCAAAGCATCTTTTTCCATCTCCCGTTTCCTAAAAATTATCTCCGGGTTCCTAATATCGATGCCATACCTGTACTCTATTGTGCAAAAGGATGGCATATGTGGTGTTTCATGCTGTGTTGTGCCTGTTGAGGGTCGTGCACCCTCGTATAAAAAAGCTGAATGAGAACGACCTGTACTTGGTGTCCAAGCATCTTTTTCGATCTCCCAGTTCCTAAAAAATATCTCTGGGTTCCTAAAATCGATGCCATACCTGTACTCTATTGTGCAAAAGGATGGCATATGTGGTGTTTCATGCTGTTGTGGCTGTTGAGGGTCGGGGACCCTCGTATAAAAAGGCTGAAGGAGAACGACCTGTACTGGGTGTCCAAGCATCTTTTTCCATCTCCCGGCTCCAAAAATTATCTCCGGGTTTCTAAAATCTATGCCATACCTGTACTCTATTGCGCAAAAGGATGGCATATGTGGTATTTCATGCTGTTGTGCCTGTTGAAGGTCGGGGACCCTCGTATAAAAAGGCTGAAGGAGAACGACCTGTACTGGGTGTCCAAGCATGTTTTTTCAATTTCCCGGTTACTAAAAATTATCTCCGGGTTCCTAAAATCGATGCCATACCTGTACTCTATTGTGCAAAAGGATGGTATATGTGGTGTTTCATGCTGTTGTGCCTGTTGAGGGTCGGGGACACTTGTATAAAAAGGCTGAAGGAGAACGACCTGCACTGGGTATCAAAGCATCTTTTTCCATCTCCCGGTTCCTAAAAATTATCTCCGGGTTCCTAAAATCGATGTCATACCTGTACTCTATTGTGCAAAAGGATGGCATATGTGGTGTTTCATGCTGTTGTGCCTGTTGAGGGTCGGGGACCCTCGTATAAAAAGGCTGAAGTAGAACGAGCTGTACTGGGTGTCCAAGCATGTTTTTTCAATTTCCCGGTTCCTAAAAATTATCTCCGGGTTCCTAAAATCGATGCCATACCTGTACTCTATTGTGCAAAAGGATGGCATATGTGGTGTTTCATGCTGTTGGAACTGTTGAGGGTCGGGGACCCTCGTATAAAAAGGCTGAAGGAGAACGACCTGTACTGGGTGTCAAAGCATCTTTTTCCATCTCCTGGTTCCTAAAAATTATCTCTGGGTTCCTAAAATCGATGCCATACCTTTACTCTATTGTGCAAAAGGATGGCATATGTGGTGTTTCATGCTGTTGTGCCTGTTGAGGGTCGGGGACCCTCGTATAAAAAGGCTGAAGGAGAACGAGCTGTACTGGGTGTCCAAGCATGTTTTTTCAATTTCCCGGTTCCTAAAAATTATCTCCGGGTTCCTAAAATCAATGCCATACCTGTACTCTATTGTGCAAAAGGATGGCATATGTGGTGTTTCATGCTGTTGTGCCTGTTGAGGGTCGGGGACACTCGTATAAAAAGGCTGAAGGAGAACGACCTGTACTGGGTGTCAAAGCATCTTTTTCCATCTCCCGGTTCCTAAAAATTTTCTCCGGGTTCCTAAAATCGATGTCATACCTGTACTCTATTGTGCAAAAGGATGGCATATGTGGTGTTTCATGCTGTTGTGCCTGTTGAGGGTCGGGGACCCTCGTATAAAAAGGCTGAAGGAGAACGAGCTGTACTGGGTGTCCAAGCATGTTTTTTCAATTTCCCGGTTCCTAAAAATTATCTCCGGGTTCCTAAAATCAATGCCATACCTGTACTCTATTGTGCAAAAGGATGGCATATGTGGTGTTTCATGCTGTTGTGGCTGTTGAGGGTCGGGGACCCTCGTATAAAAAGGCTGAAGGAGAACGACCTGTACTGGGTGTCCAAGCATCTTTTTCCATCTCCCGGCTCCAAAAATTATCTCCGGGTTTCTAAAATTGATGCCATACCTGTACTCTATTGCGCAAAAGGATGGCATATGTGGTATTTCATGCTGTTGTGCCTGTTGAAGGTCGGGGACCCTCGTATAAAAAGGCTGAAGGAGAATGACCTGTACTGGGTGTCCAAGCATGTTTTTTCAATTTCCCGGTTACTAAAAATTATCTCTGGGTTCCTAAAATCGATGCCATACCTGTACTCTATTGTGCAAAAGGATGGTATATGTGGTGTTTCATGCTGTTGTGCCTGTTGAGGGTCGGGGACACTCGTATAAAAAGGCTGAAGGAGAACAACCTGCACTGAGTATCAAAGCATCTTTTTCCATTTCCCGGTTCCTAAAAATTATCTCCGGGTTCCTAAAATCGATGTCATACCTGTACTCTATTGTGCAAAAGGATGGCATATGTGGTGTTTCATGCTGTTGTGCCTGTTGTGGGTCGGGGACCCTCGTATAAAAAGGCTGAAGGAGAAAGAGCTGTACTGGGTGTCCAAGCATGTTTTTTCAATTTCCCGGTTCCTAAAAATTATCTCCGGGTTCCTAAAATCGATGCCATACCTGTACTCTATTGTGCAAAAGGATGGCATATGTGGTGTTTCATGCTGTTGTACCTGTTGAGGGTCGGGGACCCTCGTATAAAAAGGCTGAAGGAGAACGACCTGTACTGGGTGTCAAAACATCTTTTTCCATCTCCCGGTTCCTAAAAATTATCTCTGGGTTCCTAAAATCGATGCCATACCTTTACTCTATTGTGCAAAAGGATGGCATATGTGGTGTTTCATGCTGTTGTGCCTGTTGAGGGTCGGGGACACTCGTATAAAAAGGCTGAAGGAGAACGACCTGTACTGGGTGTCCAAGCATCTTTTTCCTTCTCCCGGTTCCTAAAAATTATCTCTGGGTTCCTAAAATCGATGCCATACCTGTACTCTATTGTGCAAAAGGATGGCATATGTGGTGTTTCATGCTGTTGTGCCTGTTGAGGGTCGGGGACCCTCATCTAAAAAGGCTGAAGGAGAATGACCTGTACTGGGTGTCCAAGCATCTTTTTCCATCTCCCGGTTCCTAAAAATGATCTCCGGGTTCCTAAAATCGATGCCATACCTGTACTCTATTGTGCAAAAGGATGGCATATGTGGTGTTTCATGCTGTTGTGCCTGTTGAGGGTTGGGACACTCGTATAAAAAGGCTGAAGGAGAACGACCTGCACTGGGTATCAAAGCATCTTTTTCCATCTCCCGGTTCCTAAAAATTATCTCCGGGTTCATAAAATCGATGTCATACCTGTACTCTATTGTGCAAAAGGATGGCATATGTGGTGTTTCATGCTGTTGTGCCTGTTGAGGGTCGGGGACCCTCGTATAAAAAGGCTGAAGGAGAACGAGCTGTACTGGGTGTCCAAGCATGTTTTTTCAATTTCCCGGTTCCTAAAAATTATCTCTGGGTTCCTAAAATCGATGTCATACCTGTACTCTATTGTGCAAAAGGATGGCATATGTGGTGTTTCATGCTGTTGTACCTGTTGAGGGTCGGGGACCCTCGTATAAAAAGGCTGAAGGAGAATGACCTGTACTGGGTGTCAAAGCATCTTTTTCCATCTCCCGGTTCCTAAAAATTATCTCTGGGTTCCTAAAATCGATGCCATACCTTTACTCTATTGTGCAAAAGGATGGCATATGTGGTGTTTCATGCTGTTGTGCCTGTTGAGGGTCGGGGACACTTGTATAAAAAGGCTGAAGGAGAACAACCTGTACTGGGTGTCCAAGCATCTTTTTCCTTCTCCCGGTTCCTAAAAATTATCTCTGGGTTCCTAAAATCGATGCCATACCTGTACTCTATTGTGCAAAAAGATGGCATATGTGGTGTTTCATGCTGTTGTGCCTGTTGAGGGTCGGGGACCCTCGTCTAAAAAGGCTGAAGGAGAATGACCTGTACTGGGTGTCCAAGCATCTTTTTCCATCTCCCGGTTCCTAAAAATGATCTCCGGGTTCCTAAAATCGATGCCATACCTGTACTCTATTGTGCAAAAGGATGGCATATGTGGTATTTCATGCTGTTGTGCCTGTTGAGGGTCGGGGACCCTCGTATAAAAAGGCTGAAGGAGAACGACCTGTACTGGGTGTTTAAACATCTTTTTGCATCTCCCGGATGTAGCGGTACTCCACTAGGGGGTCTCCCTTCCTCTGTCCAAACCCAGGGGTGGCCACCGGATAGTGGGACCAGAGATATAGTTTCTGAGACCGGGGTCAAGCCAGCGGGTGTATCTCCCCCAGCTGGGCTGGTCTCAGTGGACTCCCTGTCAGGTAGTGTCCTCTCTGCCCTGCAGCTCTTTCTTGGCAGGTATTGTCCCCTCTGCCTGTCTGCTTCTAGGCAGGAATAAATCCCCCTGCCAGGCTGCTTCTTGGCAGGAATAGATCCCTCTGCCTCCAAATAGTGGGACCAGGGCTATCGTGGCTGAGACCGGGGTCAAGCCAGCGGCTGTATCTCCCCCAGCTGTGCTGGTCTCAGTGGGCTCCCAGGCAGGTAGCGTCCCCTCTGCCTGTCTGCTTCTAGGCAGGAATAGATCCCTCTGCCTCACTGCACACTTCCAGCAGGTAGCGTGCCCTCTGGTTTCTTATAGGCAGGAATCGATCCCTCTGCCTTGCTGCTCCTTTCAGGCAGGCCAGCTCTTTGCATACAGGCCAACAGACTCTGGAACAGATCTCTCTTGCAGGGAGAGGTGCAGCCAGAATGCAGGGTCAGAACCTCTGCAACTGGTATACCTGAAAGAATCAGACAGCACAAAAAGGCAATCCCGGACCCCAACCTGTACTCGATTGTGCAAAAGGAAGTAACCTTACTATGGGTTCCAAGCCGCACGTCTTTGTAATTCTCTGACTGGGAAATTATATATCTTTCAAATTATCTATTTATCTATCAAATGTATCTAACTATCAATAGTATCTATCAAATGTATATTGCATCTATTGATCTATGCAATTCGTATCTATCAAATGTATATTGCATCTATTGATCTATGGAATACGTATCTATCAATTGTAAATTGCATCTTTTGATCTATGTAATTCGTATCTATCAAATGTATATTGCATCTATTGATCTAATTCGTATCTATCAAATGTATATTGCATCTTTTGATCCATGTAATTCGTATCTATCAAATGTATATTGCATCTATTGATCTATGGAATTCGTATCTATCAAATGTAAATTGCATCTTTTGATCTATGTAATTCGTATCTATCAAATGTATATTGCATCTATTGATGCAATTCGTATCTATCAAATGTATATTGCATCTTTTGATCCATGTAATTTGTATCTATCAAATGTATATTGCATCTTTTGATCTATGTAATTCATATCTATCAAATGTATATTGCATCTTTTGATCTATGTAATTCGTATCTATCAAATGTATATTGCATCTTTTGTTCTGCCTTGCTGCTCCTTTCAGGCAGGCCAGCTCTTTGCATACAGGCCCACAGACTCTGTAACAGATCTCTCCTGCAGGGAGAGGTGCAGCCAGAATGCAGGGTCAGAACCTCTGCAACTGGTATACTCGATTGTGCAAAAAGGAAGTAACCTTACCATGGGTCGCAGACCGTACGTCTTTGTAATTCTCTGTCTGTGAAATTATATATCTTTCAAATTAGCTATTTATCTATCAAATCTATCTAATCATATCTATCAAATGTATATTGCATCTATTGATCTATGTAAGGGCATACAAATAATATATAAAAGCAAATAGTATGTAAATACAATTGCTTCTCCAATTTAGTCTTCAGTAGAAACCTGTAAACCAATATTTAAATGATACAACATTTAAAAGGACATTAAAAGGGCATGTTATATTTCAACAGAACATAGGATTGAACTGGCTCTTCTAGATAAATTCAATTTTAATCCCAGCAAAGTGGTTAAATATGAAGTTAAAGCCCCATTCAGAAGCAGGAAGTCTGTCATGTTCAGAAATGGCAACAGATGATTGGCTAGTTCGTGAAACCTACTGATTGTACAGCCAGAATGCAGGGTCAGAAGCTTTGCAACTGGTATACCGGAAAGAATCAGACAGGACTACCTGTTCCAGAAGGAACTACTACTATTGCTTTATTTCACTCAGGACTAGCTTTTACAAACACACCAGTAAGCTTATGGTGACACACACTCCTTAAAATCGTATCTATCAAATGTATATTGCATCTATTGATCTATGTAATTCGTATCTATCAAATGTATATTGCATATTTTGATCTATGTAATGTGTACCTATCAAATGTATATTACATCTATTGATCTATGTAATTTGTATCTATCAAATGTATATTGCATCTTTTGATCTATGTAATTCGTATCTATCAAATGTAAATTGCATCTTTTGATCGATGTAATTCGTATCTATCAAATGTATATTGCATCTATTGATCTATGTAATCTATGGATCTATCTATCAAATCTATCGATCTCGTGGCCGGACTGTTTTGTGACAGCCACTTGTGTTTCAGCCAAATTTGAAGTAGGAGGACAGACCAAGCATCTTCTTCCATCTCCCTGTTCCGAAAATGAAGGCCATATAGACCTCCCCCGATAGGGGGAGTAACAGGTATTAAAATGCTAAGAATAGTACTACTTAGTACTTAACACACCACGGGTCCCAGACCGCATGTCTTATTGTTATACTCTGTCAGGGAAATTATATAACTATCAATCGTATCAATCAAATATATATTGCATCTATTGATCTCTGTAATTCGTATCTATCAAATGTATATTGCATCTTTTGATCTGCCTTGCTGCTCCTTTCAGGCAGGCCAGCTCTTTGCATACAGGCCCACAGACTCTGTAACAGATCTCTCTTGCAGGGAGAGGTGCAGCCAGAATGCAGGGTCAGAACCTCTGCCACTGGTATACTCAATTGTGCAAAAGGAAGTAACCTTACCATTGGGTCCCTGAACCAGACCGCACGTGTTTGTAACTCTCTGCCTGGGAAACTATATATCTTTCAAATTATCTATTTATCTATCAAATCTATCTAACTATCAATCGTATCTATCAAATGTATATTGCATCTATTGATCAATGCAATTCGTATCTATCAAATGTATATTGCATCTATTGATCGATGTAATTCGTATCTATCAAATGTATATTGCATCTTTTGATCTATGTAATTGGTATCTATCAAATGTATATTGCATCTTTTGATCTATGTAATTGGTATCTATCAAAAGTATATTGCATCTATTGATCCATGCAATTCGTATCTATCAAATGTATATTGCATCTATTGATCTATGTAATTCGTATCTATCAAATGTATATTGCATCTATTGATCTATGTAATTCATATCTATCAAATGTATATTGCATCTTTTGATCTATGTAATTCGTATCTATCAAATGTATATTGCATCTATTGATGTAATTCGTATCTATCAAATGTATATTGCATCTTTTGATCCATGTTATTCGTATCTATCAAATGTATATTGCATCTTTTGATCTATGTAATTCGTATCTATCAAATGTATATTGCATCTTTTAATCTATGTAATTCGTATCTATCAAATGTATTTTGCATCTTTTGATCTATGTAATTGCTATCTATCAAATGTATATTGCATCTATTGATCTATGCAATTCGTATCTATCAAATGTATATTGCATATATTGATCTATGTAATTCATATCTATCAAATGTATATTGCATCTTTTGATCTATGTAATTCGTATCTATCAAATGTAAATTGCATCTATTGATGTAATTCGTATCTATCAAATGTATATTGCATCTTTTGTTCCATGTAATTCGTATCTATCAAATGTAAATTGCATCTTTTGATCTATGTAATTCGTATCTATCAAATGTATATTGCATCTTTTGATCTATGTAATTGGTATCTATCAAATGTATATTGCATCTATTGATCTATGTAATCTATGGATCTATCTATCAAATCTATCGATCTCGTGGTTGTGCAAATGGACTGTTTGCGATTGTTTGCGGTGCGTTAAACGGGGAGTTTGGTCTGTCACCGTGAAGCGGGCGTAACCCTTACACTACCTGATCGATACAACATCATACCTGATGTTTTAAAGCATGTTATTCCAAACAATTTAGGAATGTTAGGTGATTTATGCCCTTTATGGATTAAAACCAGACTCTGCATCAACTATGTAATTTTCCATGGGAGTTTTGCCATGGATCCCCCTCCGGCATGCCACAGTCCAGGTGTTAGTCCCCTTGAAACAACTTTTCCATCACTATTGAGGCCAGAAAGAGTCCCTGTGGGTTTTAAAATTCGCCTGCCCATTGAAGTCTATGGCGGTTCACCTGGTTCGCGGACATTTGCGGAAGTTCGCGTTCGCTGTTCGCAAACGCAAAATTTTAGGTTTGCAACATCACTAGTAGTGCTATTATACATTACATTTGCTGAATTAATATACAATAGGCATTAGCTCCCAGCATACATATCCTCCTTCTCTAAGTCTTACAGGGAGACTTCCAATCAGAAACTCCAACTGGATCCCTTCTATAACATAGATTCTTTTTACTTACAGAATGCAGAGGCCTGAATGTGCAAGCAAATTATACTGTTAAAACCCATGATACATTCATTATCAGTGTTTTCCTCACATAATAGATTGTGATATGTAGTTTTTACCTGTCATACTTTTGACCAGTTGGGCTATTATTTACTTCAGCAGCACATGTCCTTGAGTTAATTATATTGCCACTGGTTTTCCTTTATACTGAAATAGTTCCTATGATATGTGTTATATGTTCATTCACTCAAGGTATTACATTAAAATTTAAGAATTGTTTGCTTTTCATGCCATAGTTAGTGAACATTTGCTTTTTCTTATCTTGATCTATCCATATAGGTAAAAGATCGACATTACTCACTGACTAAGAACACACTAAACACAGATACATTGAATATCCCCAATCAAGCACTATGTTTAGGCTCAACTTTGGTTTCTCTACTTATACTCATTCCCTCCCCTCACACACTAAATATTATATAATGATATTTTGCTTATTGCTGATATACTACCTTCTCTTTATGTATATTTAAATTTAGCTGGAGATGGCTTTATATTACAATGAGGTCTCATCTTTATTTACCTAGTTAGACAGAGGTATTACTTTTTCCTGTCCACACATAAGTGATATAACTCCTCTGTCTCCCTCAGCTGGTGGGGGAGATGGGGGATCGTTTGTGACAGTATGGAGGTTACCTTGTTATTTATTATTATTATTATTATTATTATTATTATTATACTTTATTTATGAAGCGCCAACATATTCTGCAGCACTGTCCATGGATACAATTCTTTTAAATAAAACAATACAAGACTTGTAAGCGACAGGACAACATTTACAAACACATACAGGAGGGATTGAGGCCCCTATTCCCTTGGGAACTTACAATCTAGAAGGGTAGGAGGTTGAGAAACAGGAGGCGAGGACTGCAAGAATAGGAAAGATGTTAATACAGAGTTAGATGAGGGAAATGTTAGGTAAGTGAAATTAATTTATTATTGAGTTGGGTGGTAGGCTTCCCTGAACAGAAAAGTCTTCAGGGAACATTTAAAGGAAGACAGATTAGGGCAAAGCTTGACAGCATGAGGGAGAGTGTTCCAGAGGGTAGGTGCTGCACGACAGCAGTCCTGCAGTCTAGCATGAGAGGAGGTGATAGTTGTGGATGCAAGGAGCAGGTCATTTTTGGATCTTAGTGGACGGGCTGGAGTATACTTGTGTATTAGAGAGGATAGGTAGAGGGGAGCGGCGTTGGTGAGTGCATTGTATGTAAGGGTGAGAATTTTTAATTTAATTCTGCTGTGAATCGGGAGCCAATGAAGGGACTCGCAAAGAGGTGCAGCAGATACAGATCGACTGGAAAGGTGGATAAGCCTGGCAGAGGCATTTAGGATGGATTGAAGGGGGAGAGGCAGGAAAGAGGAAGGCCAGTGAGTAGGTTATTGCAGTAGTCAAGTCGGGAGATAACAAGGGAGTGGAATATTTGCTTTGTGGTGTCAGCGCTAAGAAAAGGGCAAATTTTGGAAATATTGCATAGATGGTTGCGGCAGGATGTAGAAAGCGATTGGATATGGGGGATGAAGGATAGATTTTAGTCAAGTGTGACTCCGAGGCAGCGGACTTGGGGCAATGGGAAAATGGTGATGCCGTTAACAGGGATAGAGATGTCAGAAGTTGGTGTAGAGCTTGAGGGGGGATAAGAAGGAGCTCAGTCTTGGACATGTTAATCATTAGGTGGTGAGAGAACATCCAGGAAGAAATACCAGATAAGCAGTCGCTGACATGAGAAAGGACAGAGGGAGAGAGAGCAAGGGTGAAGAGGTAGATCTGGGTGTCATCAGCATAGAGGTGATATTTGAAGCCATAACTGTTGATAAGTTTACCCAGCGAAGAAGTATAGATGGAGAAGAGTAGAGGTCCCAGAACAGATCCTTGAGGTACTCCAACAGACAGAGGCATAGGAGAGGAGGAGTCACCGGCAAATGACACAGAAAAAGACCTGTGGGAAAGATAGGAGTGAATCCAGGAAAGAGCAGTGTCACAGAGGCCAAAAGAGCTAAGGGTATGTAGGAGGAGGGGGTGGTCAACTGTGTCGAAGGCAGCTGAGAGGTTGAGTAAGATGAGTATAGAGTAGTGACCAATATTTTTTGCAGAGAGAAGATTGTTTGTAACCTTGGTAAGGGCAGTATCAGTTGAGTGTTTTGGGTGGAATCCAGATTGCAGTGGGTCAAGCAAGGAGTTGGTGGACAGGAAGTGGGTTAGGCGATTGTAAACTAGTTTTTAAGGAGTTTTGATGTTAGTGGAAGCAGTGATATGGGGCTGTAGCTTTCAGGAGAATTTGGGTTGAGGGAGGGTTTTTTGAGTATGGGAGTGACTTTTGCGTGTTTGAAAGAAGATGGGAATGAGCCGGTAGAGAGAGATAGGTTGAAGATGTGGGTAAGAGCAGGAGTGAGGGTGGAAGATAGAGAGGGTATTAGATGGGAAGGGATAGGGTTGAGTGGGCAGGTAGTGAGGCGTGAGGAAGATAGTAAGGAAGAAACTTCATTCTCAGTGGCTGGATGGAAGATAGAGAGGGTGGCAGAGGGAGTAATTGGGCCTGTTGGAATATTGCAGGTTGGTGTTGGGATGTTGCTTCGGATAGTACGTGTTTTGTTTAAAAAGTAGTCTGCCAGGGCTTGAGCACTAAAGACAGACGGGGGTGGTGGAGCAGGTGGGTGGAGGAGAGAGTTAAAGGTGGAAAAGCGTTGTTTAGGGTTTGAGGAAAGAGTAGATATGAGAGAAGAGAAGTAGGTTTGCTTGGCTAAGTGAAGGGCAGAAGTGCATGTAACGAAGAATAAACTTATAGTGTATGAAATCAGGTTCAGAGTTAGTTTTCCTCCAGACACGCTCAGCAGTATGAGAGCATTTTTGCAAATAGCGTGTTTGCTGAGCATGCCAAGGCTGTAACTGACTGTGTGGTGTTTTGCGTAGCTTGGGAGGGGCAAGTGTGTCTAGTGCAGAGGAGAGAGTTTTGTTATAGTGGGCTGTAGCGAGATCAGGGCAGGTTATAGTGAAAGTGTAAGGGAGGAGATTTTGAATGATTTTTGAAAATTGGAGCGGGTCCACAGCATGTGTATTTCTGCAGGTGCAGGGGCGGGATGGAGAAGTGGGTTTAGCTTTTGCATTAATATTATAGGTGACCAGGTGATGGTCTGAAATGGGAAAAGGGCAACAGGTGGTGTCAGATATAGAGCAGAGGTAGGAAAATACCAGGTTGATGGAGTGTCCATCACGGTGAGTCAGGACTAGGGTGGATTGTGAGAGACCGAAGGAGGATGTGAGTGAAAGAAGTTAAGAGGCAGCGGGGGCAGATGGGTTGTCAATGGGAATGTTGAAGTCCCCAAGAATCAGGGTTGGTATATTTGAAGATAGAAAGTGAGGAAGCCAGGCGGCAAAGTTGTCAAAGAATTGGGAGGTTGGTCCAGGAGGGCGATAGATGACGGCTACTTTGAGGGAGAGAGGGGAGAACAGGTGAATACAGTGGACTTCAAAGGAGGAGAAGGAGAGCGATGAGATTGGAGGTAGGTATTGATAAGTGCAGGAGGGGGAGAGCAGGATGCCAACACCGCCGCCACGTTTCTCACCTGGCCTAGGGGTATGGCTAAAGTGAAGGCCACCATGTGTGAGAGCAGCAATGGAAACAGTGTCAGAAGGAGATAACCAGGTTTCTCTAATTGCTAAAAGGGTGAAAGCATTTGATATAAACAAGTCATGAATGGCTGTAAGTTTGTTGCAGACAGAGCGAGAGTTCCATAGTGCGCAGGTGAAAGGAGTGTGTGCGTGTGGGATGCATTGGATGGAAACTAGGTTATGTGTGTTGCTTTTATTACATTTTCTATAAGGAGTGCGTGATTGGGTAATGGTGGGAATAAGGGTGGGCCCAGGATTTGGAGAGATGTCACCTGATGCTAATAGCATCAAGATAGAAAGTAAGAGTAGGTGAGAATGAGATTTATAGCAGTGGGGGTATTTCTGGGAGGTGGTGCAGTTTGTTGATATAGATTTTAAAATAGAAAGTAGTTCATGAGAGCTAAGGTATGGAGAAGAAAGGAGAGAGGGGCCTATAAAAACTGTGTGTGGAGAAGGGCAAGGTATGAGCATGTGAGCATGCTTGTGGAATAGACATGAGACTGTTAAAAGGAAAAGCAGTCCTGAAAACATAGCAGAATGTTAAGTGCAAAAGATTTTTTGAATGAAAATATTTAGCCTGCCTCAAATCTTCCTCAAATCTTGTTCAATTCTTGTCTAATTCTCAGCGTTGCCACTTAAAGATGGTCACTTAGACAGATGGGAGCTTAGAGAGATGGAATACTGCAAACGCTCAGGCCCCAGCAAATGCTCTCCCCTAACTGGTCTTACATTTATAAGGCTACAGCAGACAGCTGAGTTTAATTGATTGGAGACAGGGAGATAAGTTACACCCAGGTGAGAAGATTAAGAATTGCTACAAGATCAGAGGGATAGGTTCAAGAAAGGAAATTGGGTTGGGATTAATTTATTCATTAAGCAAAATTTGATAATAGAGAGATGCACATGCTGGGGACAGGAAATAGCAGATTAATGGAGTAGACAGTTGGTTCACAAGAGTTAAAAACATTGTAATAAATCCAGCAAAGACAGAGGGTTTTAAAGGGACATACCAGGAGTTAAAAACAGTGTAATAAATCCAGCAAAGACAGAGGGTTTTAAAGGGACATACCAGGAGTTAATAACAGTGTAATAAATCCAGTAAAGACAGAGGGTTTTAAAGGGACATACCTGAAAGTAAATGAGAAATAGGGTTAGATTTAGGAGATGTTAGGCTTAAATGAGTAGCAATCTGTGCAGTTGAAATTCTTGTCTAATTCTCAGCCTTGCCACTTAAAGATGGTCACTTAGACAGTTGGGAGTTTAGAGAGATGGAATACTCTACAAACGCTCAGGCCCCATTTCTCACCACTTTACCTTGTTTATGTTATCTACTTCAGTATAACAAGATGGATACTCATTACTAGACTATTATTAATTTGGTTGACACTTCAACCGTCAACACTATTAATTCACACTATCACTTCTATAAAATGGATATCAGGGCTGTGTTCCCTAATACTTTGAATAGGTTATATATAGGTATTTAGCCCTGGGCTGGTTAATCAATTTAGCTCACTATACCATATTTCTGAAGTCATGTATATACAGCTCTTCCAAGATTAGTTTACACGTTAACCTGTCTAAGCTATCTCCTATTTCTTATAAGGACGTGGGTTTGGTGAGTCCTATGATATCTCTAACGTGTTTCTTTATGTTATATATATGTCATTTCATTTTCTCCTCTTAAGGTCAGAACTAGCTTTATCTGCTATATTCAACATGGGGTAAGAGGCAAGTGGAGAAATGCTGTTTTAGCCATGCACAAGCAAAGATATACATGACTTGCAGCTATAAAAACATATATCGTGAGGGCGGAGCCTGCAGGCATCTAAGATGGCTGCGAGTCACTAGAGCTCCTAACGCAGAAATAAGGCAATCTAAGGAAATATAGGTTATATTTCTGCAAACTAGCATAAAAACTGTGAACCGGAACGCAAGGATTACCTGGCAGATCCTGAAACGGCAATCTCGACTACAGCTCGCACAAACTTGAAGTAATATTGTGGGGCCTACGCAGACGCGCCAAAACCAAGCACACGCTTGAGTCAGCACGGCAAAGCCGTATATACTTTTAACTCCCTGCAAAGTCGGAGACATGAAGATCGGATAATCAGCCCCGCCTGGGACATATATGACAGACCCAAGAGGAGGTCACACTACGGCATGGGCAGTCAAATGTGAGTAACAAACAAAAGACACTGAGATGACACAGCGCTAATCTTGTAAAGGCATAAATGTTAATGCTCCTGATATAGACATCACCCCACAGCATTTACACGGCATTAAAAAGAGGTGCGCTCAGCAACTTTTCAATATATAAGCCTGAGTAGTTCATTCACAATATTACCGGACAAACAGCGTGCAGATGAGCGGTGCTTGCACCCGCTTACTCAAAGGGGTCTGAAGTGGACTATAGCTTAATGGCAAGGTCGTAGCTTGCAAGTTTATTTAAAGGAGCAATATAGAAATACAAGCTTCAAGCAAGCCTAGGGGATAAAAGGCAGATAATATTCCTTACTCTGCACATAGTGACACATAGTAGAACCATAGCGCAAGATGGCGTTACGCAAACCTTCAAAAACTGACAAGCAATTAAAAAGCAGCAGCACCACACAAAGTGCAGTTTCTACCTTCTTTAAAAACACAGAAAAGAAAAAATCTCCACAACACTCTCTAACAGAGGAGGAAGACATAGTTCAATATGCTAACTCCCCGGGCTCCCCAAAAACACCACAATCTGCCACAGATAGAGACTCAGATCAACCAGCCACCCTTAAAGATATAGCTGCGTTAATTGACCAGGTGAAAAGCTGCATCAAGCAGGAATGTGCTGATCTCAAGAAAGATATTAATGACTTGGGGGCCAGAGTGGAAGCACTGGAAGGAGACCATGAGGATATGTGCACCAACATGACAGAGATTACCCACACAGTGTCCCAACATGACACCCTAATTAAAGAATTGGAAAACAAGTTGGATGACCTCGAAAATAGAACGAGACGCTGTAACCTAAGATTTAGAGGCATCCCAGAAGATATCAAAGGAGCAGAAATAAAAGATTTCCTACAAGGTCTATTTCACGGTATGCTGCTCTCTTCTGACCACGAAGAAGACCACAATATCCCACTAGAGAGAGCACACCGCTCCCTGAGACCGAAGCCTCAAGAAGATCAACCACCCAGGGACATCATAGTTTGCTTTCAAAGTTATCAGGATAAAGAAAGGATTTTATCTACTGCCAGACGACAATCCCACCTAATTCACCAAGGATCAAGAATTCAAATATTCCAAGATCTTTCATTTCGAACATTACAGCAAAGGAAAACTTACAATGAGCTAACTGCACATCTGCGCGGCTTAAAAATCCCTTATAGGTGGGGATTCCCAGTTTCTATCATAGTCCAGAAAGAAGGACGGCGCTACGAGTGCAAAGACCCTTTGCACACACAACAATTCTGCAAGCAGCTGGGGATTCCCGCCCCTACACTTGGGGGACCAGAAAATATCAGACAGCACCAAGAAGAACCACACCTCCCAAAAGAACAACGAAAGAACTGGCAATCTTCAGCAAAGAGACCTCCACGAAAGCGCCAAACAACCACTCCTGATGAAATCCAAGATCACCGCTGATGAGTTAAGGTCGGGGTAAGATTTGATCTACATTGACTCACATACGCTCCTTTTTCTATGAGTGATCATTGTCCTGTTTCTACACATGATCTCTCTTGATGATTTATGACCAACAGCCCCCACAATAGTATAAAACTGACTACCCTTGTATACCAGCATAGAGACGCCATAAAAGGATGTATGTCTTCTCAGCCCATGGAGCGGTAGTAAAGATTGAGCACCAGACTTTAAGAACTTGTGGCTTAAAGCTTACATGGGCTTTTTGGAGCTGTGATAGATGGCTGCATTAGCTATAAAGGGGGGGGGGGGCAAATTATGTGGTAAGTGTGGGTAAAGGTACAGCTAAGTTAGTCGGGAGATTGTATCTTGTTAGTTCTCCGATATTTTCCTTTTTGAGTATTCATGTTATTAGAGCCTTTACAAATTTGTACTGTTGCTTTGTTGTTGATTGTTAAATGGAAATGTTCAATAGTTCTGGTTTACATACACCACAGGTAAGACATATGACCTAATGTGCATAGATCATAGTTATCAGCCTTATTTCTGTGATTTGTTCCTCACTCTTTTTTCTTTTACTCTACTTTTCTTCTTTTTTCTCTCTTGCTCTACACACTGTAGAGTAGTTTGTTGTTACACTTAAACACAGTTCTTTGTTACAACACAAACATTCACACACACACCTTACAGTCACACGCACTCACAAGTCTAAATTTACCTACAGCTCAACTTACACCTCCTGTACGGACGCAACCAAAATAAGAGAGAGTACACAGCCTTAACCCAAGCCTAATTACCTATCTACACTCTGTGAATGACCATGACAGCCACAGACTCTCTAGGGGAGTTTACGATAGCAACACAAAATGTTAAGGGATTTTTATCCGCAGAAAAGAGATCCATAGCATTTCATGATTTTTTCAAGAAAAAAATAGACATCATACTGACACAGGAAACCCATTTTAGAAAGCACAAAGAACCAACCATTTCCAATAGATACTACACCCAACATTTTTACAACTCAGGTGCTGATGGTAAAAATGGAGTATGCACCTCAATCAGACGTGGAATACCATTTGAGGTATTAGACAGCTACCGAGATAAAGAAGGTAGGATCCTGATCCTAGTGGGCTTGCTATACAACAGACCCATCACTTTGGCCAACATATACGCACCCAACAGGCCCTCACCTCCTTTTTTCAGATTAGTAACTAGATCTCTGCTAGACATTGCAAAAGGGCCAATTCTGCTGGGGGGCGACTTGAACTTCCCTATAAACCCACCCCTCGATACATCTTCTGGGAAATCCTATATTCCTATTAGGCATATAAAATCTAACTACATGACTCTCCAGATTCCCACACTATTTGACACTTGGAGGCTGGTCCACCCAGAGACCAAAGACTATACTTTTTTTTCACACCCCCAACGTAGCTACTCAAGAATAGATTACATCCTATGCTCTCAAAATATGCTCATGAACCTTAAACACTCCAAAATCTCACATACCTCATGGTCCGATCACAGCATGGTTCTAACATATTTTACATGGGCATCAAAACCCAAGCCTAGAAACAATTGGAGACTTAATGACAATATATTTACTGACGCCACAGTAGTGGAGACTATTGACAAACGCACAGAGGAATTTTTTCTACACAATGACCCTACAGCCACGTCTGTAGTAAATAACTGGGAAGCGTTTAAATGCACTATCAGAGGAGAAATAATCCAACATACACATAGACTCCGCAAACAAAGATCTGCAGTCTACCTCTCCCTTATAGATAAGTTAAAGCAAGCAGAAAGCGCACATAAATTAGACCCAAAGTCGACCCAGAGACTAAACGAGTTGACCACGGCTAGGATAGCACTGAATACACATTTGACCCATAATTCACACCTGAGAGCTCTGACCACTAAAGCCAAATTTTTCATTGAAAGCAATAAGGCGGGGAAAATGCTAGCTAGGTCATTAAAAAAGAAAAAACTGCAAGCACATATTCGCGTGATACGAGGCAGGGATGGTACCACACAACATCAAAACGACGCTATTGTTGACAGCTTCGCCGACTATTACCGGTCTTTATATAATTTAAACAAACAGAACACTTGTAGCAAATTAGAGTTAATACAGAACTATCTCTCTAAAATAGAGGTCCCGAAGATGACTGACACAGATAAGGAATATATAGAAACACCCATTACCTTACAAGAGGTTTTAGACACCATTAACTCACTACCAGCAGGTAAAGCACCGGGCCCAGACGGTCTCACCTCTAAATTTTATCAACTATTCAAAATCCACCTAGGAAAACAACTACTAACACTCTACCAAGACATAGATAATGGCTCACAATTCTCCCAACCGTTACTAGAAGCATCCATTACTGTGATACCAAAACCAGGAAAGGCAGGCGATAAAGTCCAAAACTACCGACCAATTTCTTTAATCAATATCGACATGAAAATATACGCAAAATTGTTAGCCACAAGACTTAATAGCATACTCCCCCAGATCATTAATAACGACCAGGTAGGTTTTGTGCAAGGACGGGAAGCAAAAGATAACACCACTAGAATACTCCACACACTACAGGACGTGACGGACAATAAAACACCCATGACATTCTTATCCACAGACGCCGAAAAGGCATTTGACAGAGTTGACTGGGACTTCATGTGGGCGACATTGACGAAATTCGACTTCCCCTGTAAATTTATAAATAGAATTAAAGCCCTGTACACAACTCCCTCAGCCAAAGTAATAGCCAATGGTACTCAATCCAAAAGCTTTTTAATTAGGAACGGAACAAGACAGGGATGTCCCCTCTCTCCCCTACTATTCATTCTTACTGTAGAAATTCTAGCGACTATAGTCAGAAAACACCCTGATATCAAAGGTTTCACATACGGTCCATATACTCAGAAATGTTTACTCTTCGCTGACGACATCACATTTACATTGACAGAACCTAAGACCTCCTTACCCCCTCTACTGGAAATCTTTCGGGAATATAACCAGGTCTCAAATTTTTCAATCAATTTGGATAAGTCCATGTTGATGCCCATCAATTTGGATGAGTCAACTACTCATTATATCACTGAACACACACAATTCGATATAGTCAGGTCGATCACTTACCTTGGAACGATTATCCCTGATAACCCGTCGGAGATTTATAATAAAAATTTTGCACCTTTATATGAGGGAATAGGCCAACTACTTGGCACATGGCACAAACAGGGACATTTATCATGGTTGGGGCGCATAAATGCGATTAAAATGTCAATAATACCCAAATATCTCTACCTATTTCAAACATTACCCATAGGTATCCCCCAACACTTCTTTAACACGCATCAAAAATTAATAGAGTCCTTTATCTGGGCATATGGCAAACCGAGAGTAGCGAGAAAGAATTTGTACCTTGTCAAAGAGGACGGGGGATTGAATGTCCCGATCCTTAGAAATTATTATTTAGCGACTCTCCTTGCGC
The DNA here is from genome assembly GCF_027579735.1 of Bombina bombina. Taxonomy (NCBI): domain Eukaryota; kingdom Metazoa; phylum Chordata; class Amphibia; order Anura; family Bombinatoridae; genus Bombina; species Bombina bombina. The sequence goes on along the minus strand of NC_069499.1, from coordinate 1,078,912,933 downwards.
GTATAGTAGCATGGTGCCATAACAGTCCATCAAAACAATGGGTCCATATGGAAGCACAACTAGCAGGCTCACTTAATATGTCCAATCTACCATGGCTACTGAAAAAACACAGACCAAACCAAACAGGGACTAACATATTGATCAGAACCACTCTGGAAGCTTGGGACAAAACACTTAAAGAACAAAATAACCTGTCCACACAGATCTCCCCTCTATCCCCTATATTTCAAAACCCTTACTTCTTTCCAGACAGTTTAGAGGGCTTGGTAGACTCTCCCTCCACTTGCATAAATGTTCCTATACACGCGTTAATACATAACGGCTTGTTTAAGAACCAACACGACCTAAAGGAGGAAATGGGACCTCCTTTTGACAAGTGGTATGTATACCTGCAAACTAGACACTCAGTCATGTCGAATCCACGAAAAAATGAGCTTTTAAGACCCCTTACACCCTTTGAGAAATTGTGCACAACAGAAAGCATAACGAGCTCACATGTCTCACTGATTTACGCAATACTGAACAAAAAAACGCCTAACACAAGACCGTCATATACAAAACAATGGGAACACGAACTACAAATAGAAATTACTGATGAACAGTGGTCTCACTCTTTCACCTCCACTAAAAAATCTTCCATTTCACTTCATATAGTAGAACTAAACTATAAGATATTGTCTAGGTGGTATCTTACTCCACATAGGCTGTGCAAAATCTTCCCTTCAGCGTCGCCTTTATGCTGGAGACACTGCGGGGAAATAGGGACCATGACACATATTTGGTGGTCGTGTCCCAAATTGAAACCATTCTGGGACCAGGTAACTTCATACATAAGAAATAAAATAAAATTTAACATAACATTAAATCCTGCAATGGTTCTGTTGAATCAAACCCCTAACTTAGGCTGTGAATACAGAGGGAAATTATTATCCTGCATGTTAAACTGTGCGAAGCGACTGATCCCTAGAATGTGGAAAAAAGAAGAGATCCCTAATATAGCACAATGGATTTCGGAGGTCACGATGGTATTAAAGCTGGAAAAAATGCATTACAGCTATATAGGGAAAAAAAACTTCATCCTGGATGTTATATTCCTCTGGGAGCTAGACCCTGCTAATATTGAGTAGACATTCAGGGTATTATCAAACCAGAGGTATAGGCTGAGGTTTCAAATATAGGTGTGGCCTACTATAATACTGTAATGTAATGTAATATATTGTTATTCACTGCTCTCTCTCTCTTTCTTTTACATATGGGCTAATCAGATACAATTACAGGGTTGCTGTTCTACGAGAGATTTATTGTACTTGTGATATCAGAATTCTTGTTTTGTTTGGTTTTTTTTTTTTTTTTTTTTTCCTTCTGTATAAAACAAACTGGAAAACATTCAATAAAAACATTTATTTAAAAAAAAAAATAGGTTGCGGCGGTATAGGGGGCTCAGATTAGGGGGTAATATATATAATCTAGCTGGCGGCGGGGTCCGGGAGCGGCGGTTTAGGGGTTAATATATTTATTGTTAGGAGTGAGAGGGGGGATTGAGGATAGAGGGGTATACGTGTCGGGCTATGTTTGGGAGGCGTGTTAGACAGTACGGGTGATTTAATAACTTAGTCAGGTTTTTTATGCGGCGGCAGTTTCTAAAGTGCCGTAAGTCACTGGCGACTCCAGAAATTTGTACTTACGCAGATTTCTGGACATCGCTGGTTTGTCAGCATCTGACGGCGCCGTATATGAGATAGCTCGAGTTGCAAGCTGAAACTATGGGTGGCGCAGGTTTCCACGCTTGCGCCGAAACCTGTGCCGTATATCGGATCGCGCCCCAGGTCTACTGAGATAATATTATTATAAATTGCTGCAAGAATCAAACACCTATCCGTACTAATTCACTAGGAGGTCCTCAAGACTGCCTGTAATGTCTGTAAATTCAACCAACAAACATGAAAATGTTAGAAACAGAAAACCACCACATAAGGTATACAATAAACAGTATAGTGAATGTAATATTTAGATATACCATATAAAACTCTTGTAATCTTAAAAACATATATCGTATGATTTAAGTAATTTCATTTGTCCACTAATACCTTTGGTTTTATAGTAGGTTGCCTGTTTTAGTGTTAATAATGTTAGATATTCTTTGTCAAAAACCCATCACCAACTGTAATAATGTGAGACAAAGTGTAGTGTGTATCACACATGTAACTTCATAGAAAATAATATGTTTTCCAAGCTACATATATGAATTGTTATAAGCCAAACACAGTTTATACAGAAATCAGGGAGGTGCAATAACAGCAAGAAACAGTAAGGCTTTTATTTAAGATATTGAACAAGTAAATGACAGTACCTTAAGTCCCAGGTTTAGTTCATGTAGCTTGAGTCAGCGGAAAAGTTTGGAGGTTGCTAAATGCTTTAGCAAGCAAAGGATCAGGAAAGAGGAGTTCCGGCGATACAGTGAACAGAGCTGCAGGGAGAGAGACAAGCTTACCGCACAGCGGCCGTAGCTGATGACGTATTCAGCGGATTTGGATGGAACTGGAACGGTGCCAAGTTGAAAGAACAGGTTACGCTGTTTGGGTAGCAGAGCGGATGCTGTAATCTTTAGTTTGGTATCAGAATGTCAGGAAGCCGGTAGCTGCAAAGGAGGTAAAGGAAAATTCACTTGAAAAGTGTAAACCTCTGTAAGGCTGACTGTGCTGAAGATCCTTTAGAGACTTCAATTAACCAGCAAGGAACTGCTGGGAGGAAGTTCCTTATAAAGGGAGGAGGTAGTGATCCTTAAAGGTACAGCCAGATAGAGTAATAGCGAGGAATCCTTACATAGGCCCCCCACCAAGGAAACCACAGCGAGGTTTCACGGACGAGGTCTATCTGGGTTTCTCCGATGGAAGAGGGAGACAAGACGAGGAGCAGAGAGGTTAGAGGCCGGCTCCCAGGAATCCTCCTCATGACCATAACTCAACCAATGGACCAGGTAGTAGAGTTGACCACGGAGAAGACGGGAATCAAGGATACTATGAACTTGGTATTCCTCCTGAGGATCCAAACCCACCCCGTCAGGCTGTAGAATGGGAGTAGGCACAGTAGAGGTACAGGGTTTCACCAAGGAAATGTGGAAGGTGGGATGCACCCGCAAAGAGGGTGGAAGATCCAAAGTAACAGTAACCGGGTTACGCATGGAGGTGATAACAAAAGGACCAATGTAAGTCCTACTCAACTTCCTACAGGGATAGTGTAACTTCAAGTTCTTAGTGGAGAGCCAGACCCGCTGTCCAACCGCATACTGAGGACTGTCCCTATGGCGTAGGTTATAGTATTTACTCTGGGAGGCCTGGGCTTCAAGGATATGAGCCCGTGCAGAAGAGAAAATGCGTGAAATGTCATTCATCGTATCGTTCACCAGAGGACATGGAGAATCGATTTTAGGTAAAAGATCATGACGAGGATGGAGTCCATAGTTGATGAAAAAGGGGCTGAAACCAGTGGAAGAACTTACATGGTTGTTATGCACAAACTCTGCCAAAGGTAAATAAGTCGCCCAGGCATTCTGTTCCTGAGAGCAGTAACATCTCAGATACTGTTCTACAGCTTGATTCATTCGCTCAGTCTGCCCGTTAGACTGTGGGTGGAAAGAAGTCGTGAGGCATTGGTCAATATGTAAGGCCTTACAAAGGTGTCTCCAAAACCTAGACGTGAACTGCGTTCCTCGGTCACTAACCACAGATTTTGGTATTCCATGTAAGCGAATCACCTCTCTAATGAAGAGTTCAGCAGTATGTTTGGACGTAGGAAGAGCAGAAGTAGGGATAAAGTGGACCATCTTCGAAAACAGATCGGTAACAACGAAGATAGTAGTATACCCATTGGATCTGGGCAACTCAACGATGAAGTCCATAGAGACTTTATCCCAGGGCCTCAGGGGGGCTTGGAGTGGTTGTAAGAATCCAATTGGACGTTGTTTTGAATGTTTTGAGGTGGCACAGATAGTACAATTAGATAGATAGGATTTAACTGATTTTCTGATTCCTGGCCACCAATAAGAACGAAGAATAAGTTCGGTGGTCTTGCTTACCCCCATGTGTCCTGCTAAAGGTGAGTCATGGACACTTTTCAACACCAATGGACGGAGGGAAGCTGGCACATACAATTTCTTTTCTTTGTATAACAACCCATCTGTATGCATAGTAAGACCATCTGTAGGTCTGTTGTCGTCAGAATTTTGAGCATTTTTCATCTGTGGCAAGATATCACCTAAGAAACCTAGGATACAGTCTCAAGGAATTATAGTGGATGGGGTATTGTCAAAGGTGGAAATGGCATGTTGTCTAGAGAGGGCATCGGCTTTTCCGTTCTTCTCTCCTGGCCTATAAGTAATAACGTAATTAAACCTTGAAAAATAAAGGCTCCATCGTAATTGTCTGGAGGAGAGAGTTTTATTGGATTGCAAATATTGCAGGTTCTTATGGTCTGTGAATATTATGATAGGGTGAACAGCGCCTTCCAGCAGATGTCTCCAGTGATCAAATGAACTTTTGATCGCCAGCAATTCCTTTTCACCGACAGGGTAATTAATTTTGGCAGGCTGTAAAATCCTGGAGAAATAGGCAACCGGATGCAAAGGATCCTTAAATGATGGTCTTTGGGAGAGGATAGCACCGATTGCATATTCGGAAGCGTCTACCTCCAGTACGAATTGATGATTCATATCTGGAAATCTTAAGATGGGGGCTGTAGAGAATCTTTCCTTGAGGATATCAAATGCTTCTTGAGCTTTAGGCATCCAACGAAATATGCTATGTATCTTTGTGAGTTCCGTAAGAGGTTTAGCAATTGCAGCAAAGCCAGGAATAAACTTCCTATAGAAGTTTGAGAATCCTAGGAAGCGTTGAGTTTCTTTTCTAGTGCTAGGAATTGGCCAATCAAGCACCGCTTGTACCTTTTTGTTATCCATAGAAATTCCTTGTACGGTGATATGATAGCCTAGGAAAGAGATGTCTTGAGTTTCAAAAATACATTTCTCAAGTTTAGCGTATAAACTATTTTTTCTTAATCTGGTTAGTACTTCTTTGACGTGAATTCTATGTTGGTCAAGATTTTGTGAATATATTAGAATGTTATCTAAATAGACGACAATATATACATCCAATATGTCTCTGAAAAGGTCGTTAATGAAGCACTGAAATGTTGCTGGGGCATTACAAAGCCCGAATGGCATTACAGTATACTCATAAAGACCATATCTGGTCCTAAATGCTGTAAGCCATTCGTCACCAGCTCTCATTCTGATAAGATTATAGGCACCCCTAAGATCCAATTTGGTGAATATTGAGGCGCCCCGCAATCTTTCTATCAGTTCGGGGATTAATGGAAGAGGGTACCTGTTTTTTCTAGTGCGTTTATTTAGCTCTCTATAGTCTATTATAGGTCTGAGAGAACCGTCTTTGTTGGTAACAAAGAACATGCCAGCACCCGCAGGTGAGGTGCTGGGTCTTATAAAGCCTTTTTTAAGGTTCTCATCTATATATGTTTTCAAATGCTCCAATTCAGGCTTAGACAGGGGATACAGATGCCCGAATGGTATAGAGACACCTGGAAGCAGATCGATGGGGCAGTCATATGCCCTGTGGGGAGGTAAGGATTCTGCTTCTTTTTTGTCAAATACGTCAGTGAATTCATAGTACTGAGGGGGTAACTTATTCTCTGAATCAGTCAGAGTTAAACAAATAGGATTACTAGTTGTAATCTTGATGTTATGGTTTTCTGGGAATGTAATGGTTAGACTTGACCAATCAATATGTGGCTTATACAGACTTAACCATTTAATTCCAAGAATAACTTCGAACATAGGTGAAGAGATAACATCTAAACTTATCTGTTCAGAGTGATTCTGTTCTGTGTGTAACAGGAGGGGAATGGTTTGATGAGTGAGTGGACCACTAGGTAAAAGATTACCATCAATAACCTTCACAGAGACTGGGATGTGCTTAGTGATCAAAGGAATTTTATTTATTTTCACAAAATTCGCGTCAATGAAATTACCACAGGACCCTGTGTCAATTATGGCTGTAGTCCGGATCTTGTAATGTTCCCACTGTAAAGAGATGGGCAATGTTAAATACTTAGTGGCAGCAGTTTTGGAGAAAAAGTTAGGAAGAGGAAGGTCATTCTTACCTAATTTCTGTTTTGCCAGTAGGGGGCATTCCTTAACCTCGTGCTTAGGGGAAGCACAATATAAACACAGGTTTAGTGTTTTTCTTCTAGATTTTTCTTGTGTGGATAAAGGGCCTTTAATAAAGCCTATTTCCATAGGTTGTGGGAAATCTTTTCCTGAAAAAGGAGAAGGTATTGCAGAAACTCTCTTTGTGAACCCAGATTTTTCAGAACGTCTCTCCCTCAGACGCCGGTCAATGGATATGGACACTGTGTACAGCTCCTCCAAGGTGTCTGGTATTCCAATCCGTGAGAGTTCATCTTTCAGCTCCTCACTTAATCCCAGACGAAATTGATTCCTTAGTGAAATCTCATTCCACAAAGAGTCAGTGGCATAAATCTTAAACTGAGTTATGTATGTTTCAACAGCATTTTTATTTTGTTTCAAAGCTCTGAGGTTATTCTCTGCTGAGATCTGCTTATAAGGATCATCGTAGAGTGTGGACATTTCTGAAAAGAAAGCGTCCAAAGAACCTAGGATAGAATCCTGTTTTTCAAAAAAGGTGTCCGCCCATGCCCTGGGCTCTCCCCTTAAATATGATATAACGGTTAGAACTCTGGTTCTCTCAGAAGCGTATGTTTTAGGTCTCAGTTCAAATAATAACATACAGGAGTTTCTGAACTCTCTGAACTGAGAGCGGTTGCCAGAAAATTTCTCTGGTGTAGAAACTGCAGGTTCAGGCTGGTGCTCATTCTGACCTGGTTTAACAGCAAGTGTTTCCCTAAGACAGGCTTTTAGAGCCTGATTTTCTATTTGCAATTCATGAAATGAGCTGGCAAGCAGGTCAACCCTGTCAGATAGATTTTTTAGGTGTTCAGACATAGTACTCAGATCCATTTGCGTATATGTGTATTTTAAACAGGACGAAAAAGAACCAAACAAAAAAAAAAAAAATTCAATGAAAATTCAACAAGTCCTGTATCTCTTTTGGGTGGTTAATTATGTAATAATGTGAGACAAAGTGTAGTGTGTATCACACATGTAACTTCATAGAAAATAATATGTTTTTCAAGCTACATATATGAATTGTTATAAGCCAAACACAGTTTATACTGAAATCAGGGAGGTGCAATAACAGCAAGAAACAGTAAGGCTTTTATTTAAGATATTGAACAAGTAAATGACAGTACCTTAAGTCCCAGGTTTAGTTCATGTAGCTTGAGTCAGCGGAAAAGTTTGGAGGTTGCTAAATGCTTTAGCAAGCAAAGGATCAGGAAAGAGGAGTTCCGGCGATACAGTGAACAGAGCTGCAGGGAGAGAGACAAGCTTACCGCACAGCGGCCGTAGCTGATGACGTATTCAGCGGCTTTGGATGGAACTGGAACGGTGCCAAGTTGAAAGAACAGGTTACGCTGTTTGGGTAGCAGAGCGGATGCTGTAATCTTTAGTTTGGTGTCAGAATGTCAGGAAGCCGGTAGCTGCAAAGGAGGTAAAGGAAAATTCACTTGAAAAGTGTAAACATCTGTAAGGCTGACTGTGCTGAAGATCCTTTAGAGACTTCAATTAACCAGCAAGGAACTGCTGGGAGGAAGTTCCTTATAAAGGGAGGAGGTAGTGATCCTTAAAGGTACAGCCAGATAGAGTAATAGCGAGGAATCCTTACACCAACACTCAACTATGTTTAAGAGGTAGGTCTGAAGCTTCTCTCATTACTATTTCCACTGTATAATAATACCACCCCTCACCCTCTGAACCACTACAGCTTCAGAGATACATTATCACCTTAAGATGGACTATTATCTTGGTTGTTACCTTTCACTCTCAACACTCCCCTCTCCGCCCCCCCCCCCATACTTATAACGATGTTTACCCGCTGAACATTCCTGTAACTATTTCCGCTTCATCCTGATATATCTCAATGTAAATATATAATTTCTGTGGTTATCATTTTCAGAGCAATATTGTTTCCTATATCAGTTGGTTCAAGTGTAACCATCAAACTAACCACTATTAAATGCTATCATCTATATGTTATAAAACGAGATTCTCAAATTAATAATAACTATGTAATGTACAACTATCACCTGTTGATATATGAGATTTAATGGTCAATTATCCATCTACTGAGAAGAGACAACTTTAATTGTTCATGTATATTACTTGTTATGTTATTTCTATGTTTATGTACCATGAATCTCAATAAAAGATTATTTAAAAAAAAAAAAATTACAATATAACTTTATTTAAATAAACAAAATTTACCTGTGAAATAAATATAAACCTAACATTAAAGGGATAGTAAACCCCAAAATTTTCTTTTATGATTCAGATAGAACATACAATTTTAAACAAATTTCCAATTTAATTCTATTATCAAATGTTCTTCATTCTCTTGCTATCTATTGCTGAAGGGACAGCATTGCACTACTGACAGGAAGCTGAAAATATCTATTTAGCCAATCACAAGAGATTGGCTAAAATGTGTGCAGGCACCAATTAGCAGCAGCTCCCACTAATGTATGATATGTGCGCCTTCATTTCTTTAACAAGGGATACTAAGAAAACAAAGTACATTTGAAAATAGAAGTGAATTTAAAAGTGTCTTAAAATGACATGCTCTGAAAATTGTATGTTCTTTGGATACGGTTCCGGGGGTGGAGCTTGAGTACAGGCCGAGAAGTGCTCGCTCGCTGTGCTCCCAATGATGCTGTTGGCAGAATTGCTGCACTAAAGCCCTAAGACCTAGGGTAGCTGTTGGTAGACCTACACATTGTCACCGGAACCCTATTGGTGCCTTCCATCGCACCAACAGACTTTTTTCCCCTCTAACCCTGATTGAAGGTTAATACCCCTCTGGTCCGTGCCACCGCAACCACATTACATCCCTTCTACCTCCTTGCCCCTCTCTCCCACTGATGCTGCGTGAGAGGGGGACACTGAGCAGGAGAAGACTGGTGATTCGGAGTAGGGGCTTCTGGTTGGAGGGACACTGGCACAAGCTGTGACCGCTACCGGTGCTGGGGAAAGAGGTAATCAAAAGTCAGGAAGCTGTGTTTCGGTTCCTCCTCCCACCGGGGCTATGAATGGAGGACCGAATGAGCCCCTGCACATTACATCTGTCAAAGACTGGATGCCTCACTTTTAAGTGAGATACCTAAAAAATTCTGATAAGGCTGTCTTACTCTTGTATACCTGCGCTCCAAGTATACTTCGTGCTCACTCACCCCCCCTCTCCCACTGGTGCTGCGTGAGAGGGGGACGCTCAACGAGGAAGGGCTAAGGCTGAAAACACATCCCTGAGACCACTACATAGAAGAAATGCTCTGAAACCTAAAACGACTTACCTAAAGAAGAGATAACCGAGAGCTAAGTTGCACCTTGGTTCCTCCTCCCACCGGTGTTGCGAGGGGAGGCCCGAACGATCCTCTGCATACACTGCTCTCAGGCTGGATAAGTCTTTCCAAGGTCCCTCCTAACTCCTTGTAATCGACTGAAGACTCTGTGACTCCAACCCTGATTGAGATTTCTTCCTAAGTATCGGCACACTCTATAAAGGTACTGTTTCTGGGTTTTTTTCTATTAAGGGGACTTATTACATATTGTGAGGGGGAAATAAAGCAGAAGGAACATGGAATCCAGCACAAATCTATCTTAAATTGTATGTTTGCTGTGCATTTGTCCCTTCTCGGATAAATTCTATAGCTTCCCCCCCCTCCACAATCAATGTCTGTCACCACCTATTTCAAGAAGAAAAGGACATTTTGTACTATATTGTTCTGAACAAGAGGTTGTTTTTTTTTCACTAACTCAGTATACCTGAGGAACATATGTACTTTATTTCTTCTCCTTCTCTTGGCTTTATACACATGCCCTGCTGCTAAGTTTAAGATGATTTAGTGAACCTATGGGTGTGATCTTGTGAAATTTGCTTTTATTTTATTTTTTCTGTTAAAGCTACAAAAACAGGAATAGAAATATGAACTGGGTTTGAAACAATTAAATAACAATTAAATAAGATGAACTGCAATTCTTAAGCTCAGCCTCCTGTTAAGCTTTAGACAACAAGAGTGCATTGGAAGGCCAAGAAAGGTCAAGAGGAAGAGTGAAAACTGAGAATTTTGCTCTCCTAGAGTAAATTGTGTTTATTAAATATTGTGCTTTATTGAAACTTAGGAATGAGAGGGCCCCCCTCGAGCTGGTATAACGTGGTATAGCACCCCCCAGTGATAATAAGGCTCATAATTTCCTCTTAGCGTACACAGGGAAAACTTAATACACTAGTATTTCCATTGGAATAAATATATTAATAAAACAAGGTTGCAAAAAGAGGCTGGTATTGAAGATTATGCTACAGTCCCCAGGCTAGCCCTATTAGTTATGTAGAATTTAACCCTAAACCTTGAAATTGCTGTTGTAAAGTATTTTTTAACTGACTATAGTTAAGCTTTTTCTGTTTGGCATAACATCCCTTTTTAAGGGGATCCCCCTCCTTGTTGCTGCTGTTTCCCTTAAAATACTCCTAGGCCATTCGGAGCTTGATAGATAGGCCCCCTAGTGTCAAAATGGTATAGAAATCTTTCCTCTTTTTGTTAAGCAAGAGAAGGGTTCTCATATATCAATTAAAGGTCAGTTCAGACCTCACGCATAACTTTCTAAAGTACTGTCTGTCATAAAAATAATTGATTCTCTTCAACATTGTCACTGTCCATGGCTGGTCCAGAGACTCCCTTCCACCTTAGCTCCTGCTTTTGCACTGCACCTACGCCTTGAGCACTGCCTCGCGCTCCTGCTCCTATTCACTACTCACCTCTCACCCCCCACGGCTCTTCCCTTTCTTTCTATTTCTTTTTTTCACTTCACGCCACAGGTCAGAACTCTCCTGTTAGAGGGGACGCACCCCTCTTCCTCCCCTTCACATTGTACCCTCACGGCACATGGATACATTTTTACACAGTCACAATAGGACTCCCTCACCAGTCATGGCAGCCAAGCCAAGAGATAGAAGAGCCAAAACCGCTACAGATACTCCAACAGAAATGCACACGGCTTCAACAAATCTACTACCCATAAGCGAAGTGACCAATATACAAAACCTAGTAAACAACAACATCCCCTAAATTTGATACACTTAAAGTAGAGATCAAGCAGGATATTACCCTACTAATGCAAGAAATTAGACACTTTGCCAACAGGATGAATGAAGTAGAGCAAAGGGTGTCAGATCTTGAAGACTTAACCACATCACAGACTTCAAGTTCAGAAGCTGCCACTGCAAATATCATAAAAATGCAGGCTAAAATCGATGACCTTGAAAATCGTTCAAGGAGAAATAATATTCAGATAATACAGGGAGTGCAGAATTATTAGGCAAATGAGTATTTTGACCACATCATCCTCTTTATGCATGTTGTCTTACTCCAAGCTGTATAGGCTCGAAAGCCTACTACCAATTAAGCATATTAGGTGATGTGCATCTCTGTAATGAGAAGGGGTGTGGTCTAATGACATCAACACCCTATATCAGGTGTGCATAATTATTAGGCAACTTCCTTTCCTTTGGCAAAATGGGTCAAAAGAAGGACTTGACAGGCTCAGAAAAGTCAAAAATAGTGAGATATCTTGCAGAGGGATGCAGCACTCTTAAAATTGCAAAGCTTCTGAAGCGTGATCATCGAACAATCAAGCGTTTCATTCAAAATAGTCAACAGGGTCGCAAGAAGCGTGTGGAAAAACCAAGGCGCAAAATAACTGCCCATGAACTGAGAAAAGTTAAACGTGCAGCTGCCAAGATGCCACTTGCCACCAGTTTGGCCATATTTCAGAGCTGCAACATCACTGGAGTGCCCAAAAGCACAAGGTGTGCAATACTCAGAGACATGGCCAAGGTAAGAAAGGCTGAAAGACGACCACCACTGAACAAGACACACAAGCTGAAACGTCAAGACTGGGCCAAGAAATATCTCAAGACTGATTTTTCTAAGGTTTTATGGACTGATGAAATGAGAGTGAGTCTTGATGGGCCAGATGGATGGGCCCGTGGCTGGATTGGTAAAGGGCAGAGAGCTCCAGTCCGACTCAGACGCCAGCAAGGTGGAGGTGGAGTACTGGTTTGGGCTGGTATCATCAAAGATGAGCTTGTGGGGCCTTTTCGGGTTGAGGATGGAGTCAAGCTCAACTCCCAGTCCTACTGCTAGTTTCTGGAAGACACCTTCTTCAAGCAGTGGTACAGGAAGAAGTCTGCATCCTTCAATAAAAACATGATTTTCATGCAGGACAATGCTCCATCACACGCATCCAAGTACTCCACAGCGTGGCTGGCAAGAAAGGGTATAAAAGAAGAAAATCTAATGACATGGCCTCCTTGTTCACCTGATCTGAACCCCATTGAGAACCTGTGGTCCATCATCAAATGTGAGATTTACAAGGAGGGAATACAGTACACCTCTCTAAACAGTGTCTGGGAGGCTGTGGTTGCTGCTGCACGCAATGTTGATGGTGAACAGATCAAAACACTGACAGAATCCATGGATGGCTGGCTTTTGAGTGTCCTTGCAAAGAAAGGTGGCTATATTGGTCACTGATTTGTTTTTGTTTTGTTTTTGAATGTCAGAAATGTATATTTGTGAATGTTGAGATGTTATATTGGTTTCACTGGTAAAAATAAATAATTGAAATGGGTATATATTTTTTTTTTTAAGTTGCCTAATAATTATGCACAGTAATAGTCACCTGCACACACAGATATCCCCCTAAAATAGCTATAACTAAAAACAAACTAAAAACTACTTCCAAAACTATTCAGCTTTGATATTAATGAGTTTTTTGGGTTCATTGAGAACATGGTTGTTGTTCAATAATAAAATTAATCCTCAAAAATACAACTTGCCTAATAATTCTGCACTCCCTGTAGGGGTACCCGAGGGGAAGCAATTCGAAGATCTAAGTATATTTATCTCAGAAACTTTAGTCCAGCACCTCAAAATTCCTCCCACCTACCATCCGATAGCAGTTGAAAGAGCACATAGGATAGGAAAACCTCAGATAGACAATAAAGGAAACAGCAGAACCAGACCTGTAATAGCAAGACTGCTTAATTTTCTGGACAAGGTCACTTTACTTCAATACTTTCAGAAAAACTACCCTATTGTCATTAAGGATGCTAAAATTCTCTTATTTCAAGATTATTCATCTGAAACAGCATCAAAGAGAAGAAGTTTGGCCCCAATCTGCACTAAATTTATACACCAAGGCTATCAGGCCTCAATTATCTATCCCTCAAAATTGAAAGTCTTTGCCAGAGGGGAAACTTATCTCTTTGAAAAAACACAAGTTCAGAGTAATGTTGAATAAGTTTACCCCACTCATGCATAAATCCCCCTCTAGTAAGGAACACAGGGCTACACTAAGGGGAAATATTCCCTCCCCCCTCCCCTCCTTTACTTTTTTTTTTTTTTTATCCTTCTTTCTTCTCTCCTAACCCAGATGAATGATAAACCCTATGACTAACTGTAAAATAGTCTCCTGGAACGTGGGAGGCATTACCACCCCTAGGAAAGCAATTCTTACTCATCTGAGGAAAATTAACCAGATATTGTGGGCGCGATCCGATATACGGCGTAGTTTGCGGCGGAAGCGAGGGAACCCGCGTCGCCCGCAGTTTCAGCTCGCAACTCGAGCTATCCAATATATGGCGCCGTCAGATGCTAACGTGCCGTAAGTTGGATAAACCAGCGATGTCCAGAAATCTGCGTAAGTACAAATTTCTGGCGTCGCCAGTGACTTGTGCCACGTTAGAAACTGCCAGCGCCTACAAAACCTGACTAAAGTATGAAATCACCCGCACTGTCTAACACTCCTCCTAAACATAGCCCGACACATCTAACCCTCTATCCGCTATCCCCCCTCACTATCCTAACAATAAAAAATGTATTAACCCCTAAACCATCGCTCCCGGACCCCGCCGCAACCTAATAAAGTTATTAACCCCTAAACCGCCGCTCCCGGACCTCGCCGCCAGCTATATTAAAACTATAACCCCCTAAAGTGAGCCCCTACCCCGCCGCCATCTACCTTACCTACCCCCTAAAGTGAGCCCCTACCCCGCCGCCATCTATTTTAAAATTATTAACCCCTAATCTAATCCCCCTACCCCGCCGCCATCTATATTAAATTATTTAACCCCTAAAATACTAAACTATCCCTACCACTAAACCTAAGTCTAACCCTACAAATAGCCCTGAAAAGGGCTTTTTGCGTGGCATTACCCCAAAGTAAACAGCTCTTTTGCCAGCCCTTAAAAGGGCTTTTTGCGGGGCATGCCCCAAAGAAAACTGCTCTTTTACCAGCCCTTAAAAGGGCTTTTGGCAGGGCTTTGTCACAAAGTAATCAGCATTTTTGCCTACAATCTAAATCCCCCTACACCGCTGCCACCTATAATAAATGTATTAACCCATAATGTAAGCCCCTTACACCGCCACCATCTATATTAAAATTATTAACCCCTAATTTAATCTACCTACCCTGCCGCCAGCTATATTATCTATATTAACCCTAAGTATATTATAGTTAATATAGTTATTACATTATATATATTAACTATATTAACCCTAGTTAATCAGAAAGGCTAAAGCTGATGCAGAAGAGAAAATAGCACAATCTGTAAAAAAACGGTGACAAAACCTTCTTTAGATGTATCAGTGAAAAGAGAAAAACTAACAGAGGGATAGTTAGACTCAAGAATGAGGATAGAGTATTGGAAGAAGATAAACAAATAGCAAACTGTTTAAATGATTACTTTTGTTCAGTCTTTACAACAGATGGTAAAGATAGTGAGATTCTATTAAGGGATGTTACTGTAAATAATAATGTGAGTAGTACTTTTCTTTTTACAGAGGAAGAGGTTTCAAGGGCTTTATCAAAAATAAAAGTTAATAAGGCTGTGGGTCCAGATAATATTCATCCAAGAGTTCTAAAAGAACGTTGATCCGTAATAGCTACTCCATTAGCTGATTTATTTAATCAGTCACTTCTAACAGGAGTTGTTCCAAAAGACTGGAAAATTGCCAATGTAGTCCCTCTTCATAAAAAGGGTAGTAGGGAAGATTCTGCTAACTATAGGCCAGTCAGTTTGACCTCAATTGCAGGGAAATTAATGGAAACTATTTTAAAGGAAAGACTTGTATCTTTCATTCAGACAAACAACTTAGAAGACAAAGGACAGCATGGTTTCACTGCTGGAAGATCATGCCTGACTAATCTAATTGATTTCTTTGACCATGTAACTAAAATAATAGACCAGGGAGGAGCCGTAGATGTTGCATATCTAGAGTTTAGCAAAGCATTTGACACCGCCCCACACAACAAACTTATTCACAAAATGTATTGCCTTGGAATAGATGCTAAGATTGTTAAGTGGGTAGAATGCTGGCTTAAAGATAGACGACAGAGGGTTTCAATTAATGGAGTACATTCAAATGAGGCATCAGTTACTAGTGGTGTTCCCCAAGGGTCAGTTCTTGGGCCTGTTTTGTTTAACATGTTCATAAGTGATATTGGAAGTGGGCTTAAGGGGAAGGTTTGCTTGTTTGCTGATGATACAAAAATTTGTAACAGGGTAGATGTTCCAGGAGGAGTTGATCAAATGAACTGTGATATTAATAAACTAGAGGACTGGTCAAATAAATGGGATCTGAAATTTAATATTACCAAGAGCAAAATTATGCATACAGGATCCAAAAACCCAAAGGCCAATTATAGTCTCAATGGTACATTACTGACTGTAATTAAAGAAGAAAGGGATTTGGGAATTATTATTTCAGATTATTTAAAATTTGGTACACAATGCCGCAGTGCAGCCAGCAAGGCCAGTCAAATGCTTGGTTGCATTGGAAGAGGTTTTAGTAGCAGAAATAGCAAGGTTCTTATGCCACTTTACAAATCATTAGTTAGACCAAATATGGAATACTGTGTACAGTTCTGGAGACCATATCTTCAGACAGATATAAATAAACTAGAAGCTGTCCAAAGGAGGGCTACTAAAATGGTACATGGTCTAAAATATAAAACATACAAAAAAGACTCTATGATCTAAATATGTATAGTTTAGAGGATAGAAGGGAAAGAGGTGACATGATAGAAACCTTCAAATATATGAAGGGACTTAATAAAATAGAAGCTGTAAGCATTTTTCACAAAAAAATAAATGCCAAAACAAGGGGTCACAATCTAAAGTTAGAGGGTAGTAGATTCAGGAGAAATTTGAGGAAGCATTTTTTTACAGAAAGGGTGGTGGATTCATGGAATAAACTTCCATTTGAGGTGGTAAACACAAAGACTGTAAAGGAATTTAAAAATGCCTGGGACATGCATAAGGCTATCCTAAGGAAAAAGTAACATGTAATATGGGTAGACTTGATGGGCCTTTTTGGTTCTTATCTACCGTCAAATTCTATGTTTCTATGTTTCTAATTATATTAGGGTTAATATAGTTAATATAGTTACTATAGTATTTATATTAACTATATTAACTCTATCTAACCCTAACACCCCTAACTAAATTCTTATTAAATAAATCTAATTCATATTATAAACTAAAATATTCCTATTTAAATCTAAATACTTACCTATAAAATAAACCCTAAGATAGCTACAATATAATTCATAATTACATTGTAGCTATGTTAGGGTTTATATTTATTTTACAGATAAATTGTTAATTATTTTAACTAGGTATAATAGCTATTAAATAGTTATTAACTATTTAATAGCTACCTAGTTAAAATAATTACCCAATTACCTGTAAAATAAATCCTAACCTAAGTTACAAATACACCTACACTATCAATAAATTAAATAAACTACAAATATCTATCTAAAAATACAATTAAATAAACTAAACTAAATTAAAAAAACAAACAAACACTAAATTACAAAAAATAAAAAAAGATTACAAGATTTTTAAGCTAATTACACCTATTCTAAGCCCCCTAATAAAATAATAAACCCCCAAAATAAAAAAATGCCCTACCCTATTCTAAATTAAACAAGTTCAAAGCTCTTTTACCTTACCAGCCCTTAAAAGGGCCTTTTGCGGGGCATGCCCCAAAGAAAACTGCTCTTTTGCCTGAAAAAAACCCCACAATACTACCCCCCAAACATTACAACCCACCACCCACATACCCCTAATCTAACCCAAACCCACCTTAAATAAACCTAACACTACCCCCCTGAAGATCTCCCTACCTTGTATTCACCCCGCCGGGCAGAACTCTTCATCCGATCCGGGCGATGTCCAATCAAGCGGCAAAGAAGAATTCTTCATCCCGGCGATGTCTTTATCCAAGCGGCAAAGAAGAAGTCTTCATCCCGGCGATGTCTTTATCCAAGCGGCAGCAAAGTCTTCTTCCATCCGGCAGCATCTTCCATCAAGCGGCATCTTCAATCTTCTTTCTTCGCTCCTCCGACGCGGAGCATCCATCCCGGCCGACGACTGAACGACGAATGATGTACCTTTAAATGACGTCATCCAAGATGGCGTCCGTCGAATTCCGATATTCCGATTGGCTGATAGGATTCTATCAGCCAATCGGAATTAAGGTAGAAAAATCTGATTTGCTGATTGAATCAGCCAATCAGATTCAAGTTCAATCCGATTGGCTGACTTCTTCTTTGCCGCTTGGATAAAGACATCGCCGGGATGAAGAATTCTTCTTTGCCGCTTGATTGGACATTGCCCAGATCGGATGAAGAGTTCTGCCCGGCGGGGTGAATACAAGGTAGGGAGATCTTCAGGGGGGTAGTGTTAGGTTTATTTAAGGTGGGTTTGGGTTAGATTAGGGGTATGTGGGTGGTGGGTTGTAATGTTGGGGGGTAGTATTGTGGGGTTTTTTTCAGGCAAAAGAGCAGTTTTCTTTGGGGCATGCCCCGCAAAAGGCCCTTTTAAGGGCTGGTAAGGTAAAAGAGCTTTGAACTTGTTTAATTTAGAATAGGGTAGGGCATTTTTTTATTTTGGGGGTTTATTATTTTATTAGGGGGCTGTTAGGTTTATTTAAGGGGGGTTTGGGTTAGATTAGGGGTATGTGGGTGGTGGGTTGTAATGTTGGGGGGTGGTATTGTGTGTTTTTTTTTCAGGCAAAAGAGCAGTTTTCTTTGGGGCATGCCCCGCAAAAGGCCCTTTTAAGGGCTGGTAAGGTAAAAGAGCTTTGAACTTGTTTAATTTAGAATAGTGTAGGGCATTTTTTATTTTGAGGGTTTATTATTTTATTAGGGGTCTTAGAATAGGTGTAATTAACTTAAAAATCTTGTAATCTTTTTTTTATTTTTTGTAATTTAGTGTTTGTTTTTTTGTAATTTAGTTTAGTTTATTTAATTGTATTTTTAGATAGATATTTGTAGTTTATTTAATTTATTGATAGTGTAGGTATATTTGTAACTTAGGTTAGGATTTATTTTACAGGTAATTGGGTAATTATTTTAACTAGGTAGCTATTAAATAGTTAATAACTATTTAATAGCTATTATACCTAGTTAAAATAATTAACAATTTACCTGTAAAATAAATATAAACCCTAACATAGCTACAATGTAATTATTAATTATATTGTAGCTATCTTAGGGTTTATTTTATAGGTATTTAGATTTAAATAGGAATATTTTAGTTTATAATATGAATTAGATTTATTTAATAAGAATTTAGTTAGGGGTGTTAGGGTTAGATAGAGTTAATATAGTTAATATAAATACTATAGTAACTATATTAACTATATTAACCCTAATATAATTAGGGTTAATATAGTTAATATATAAAATGTAATAACTATATTAACTATAATATTCTTAGGGTTAATATAGATAATATAGCTGGCGGCGGGGTAGGTAGATTAAATTAGGGGTTAATAATTTTAATATAGATGGCGGCGGTGTAAGGGGCTTACATTAGGGGTTAATACTATTAATATAGGTGGCGGCGGTGTAGGGAGGGCAGGTTATAGAGCAAAAGAGCTGTTTACTCTGGGGCAAAGGCCCTTTTAAGGGCTGGTAATAGAGCTTATTACTTTAGGGATATTAGATTAGGGGTTAATAATTTTTATATAGGTGGCGGCGGTGTAAGGGGTCAGATTAGGGGATAGATAAGGTAGATGGCGGCGGTGTAAGGGGTTCACATTAGGGGATAGATAAGGTAGATGGTGGCGGTTTTAGGGGTTCACATTAGGGGATAGATCAGTTAGATGGTGGCGGTTTTAGGGGCTCACAGTAGGGGGTTAGTTTATGTAGATGGCGGCGGGGTCCGGGAGCGGCGGTTTAGGGGTTAATAACTTTATTAGGGATTGCGGCGAGGGATCGCGGTTGACGGGTAGATAGACATTGCGCATGCGTTAGGTGTTAGGTTTTATTTAGCAAATCGCGGTTCACAGCTAGATAGACATTGCGCATGCCCAAAAAACTACGGGCGACGCCGTATATAGGATACCAAACCAGCGCAAATATTGGCGTCGCCAACTTTTGCGGGTGACGATTTTTATCGGATCGGGCCCTGTATTCCTCCAGGAAACGCACATATCCCTAGAACAAGCTATGAAACTTAAAACATCTTGGGTAAAAGATGTTAATGCCTCCCCAAGCTCAGGGAGAGGGGTAGCTATACTAATTGGGAAAAAAACAAACACGGAAGTCGTCCACACAAGGATAGATCCAGAGGGGAGATTTATGATATTAAAAAAAAAAATTGAAAAGCTGGTTTTCACGCTTTGTATAATTTATGCATCCAATGTTCTTGATCCAGAATTCTGGAATTTGTTACAGGCCAGAATTCTCTCCTACTCTGAGGGTTATCTAGTGGGAGGAGATTTCAATATGTCTCTGAGTTGTCCCCTTGACAGACTAAGATAGAACAACAAACAACTAAAACAGAAAAAAGATAACTTAGAAACTAAACTACTTACTAAAATCATGCAAAACTTAGATATTAGGGACATTTGGAGAATCCAAAACCCCGACTTAAGGGACTTTACCTGCCTATATAAGGCCCACAAAACATTATCAAGAATTGATATTTTTTTAATTGATGAGAGATTATCCATAACGAAAGTAAAAGCAAATGTACTGCACATTTTCTTATCAGATCATGGACCTATTTCTCTAGATTTATATCTGAATCATCCTAAATTTAAACCTCTGTGATTTTATTTTCCTTCCTTTCTTGCATCCGACTAGAAATTTAAGATGTGGCTTAAGAATAAATTTAATGACTATACTCATTTTAACCATGAATTTATAGATCGCCCTGTATTATTTTGGGAAACTGCAAAAGCAGTAATAAGAGATGAAATCATTGCTTACAACTCCATGGTAACCAGGAAACTCAAACTGAGAGAGAAAGAACTAATCAAATCAGTAACTAACTCCTACAACCACTTTCTGTTAGAAAAAAACCCTGTGAACTGGCGAAGTACATCAGAGCTAAGAGTGACAGGGACACATTTGAACTCTACCAAGAAACGCAGAGAGAATTGAAACTACAATCCAAATTATACAGGTATGGAAACAAGTCTGGGAAATTATTGGCTAGATTGGTAAAAAGAGACAAAAAGTCACCCTTAATTGAAAAACTTCAATTTAAGGGCAAGTCGTTCTCTGAGAATGAAGAAATAGCTGATGTCTTTGTAAAATACTACCAAGAAATATATGCTCCTAGAGTTGCTGATCTACGTCAGTCTGATGATTTTTGGAGTAAGATCACCAATCCTACAATAACAACCGAATTGGCAGAGAGTTTTAACGCCCCGATCACTGACGAAGAAATAAAGAAATCTATATCTGATCTAACAATGAACAAAACACCCAGACCGGATGGAATACCTAACAAATTCTACAAAATCTTATCCACAGAGATCACATTGCATCTTTGTAAACTCTACAATCATTTTTACATCAAGGGAGAACCCATAGCTACCTCCTTCTCAGCTTCACATACAACTAGACATGTGCATGGCGAAAAAATTTGGTTCGATTCGGTTCGGATCGATTCGGAATTTTTAGAAGTTCGGTTCGGATCGGTTCGGTTCGGTTTCGGATTCATTCGGATTCGAAGAAATTCGGCTGGATTCGGTTCGGAAATTCGGCATTTCGGTAAGTGTTAGGTGGGATTAGACTAGTATTATACTGTATATTAGGTGTTAACCTAACATACTGTACAATACTAGTGTAATCCAAAGGCCATCCGAATTTACAAATCAATTCGAATTAATTCGGTTCGATTTGGAAAATTCGGCAGAATTTTAATTCGGAAATTCGGTTCGATCTTAATCGCCGAATTTGCCGAATTTTCCGAATTTCCGAATCGAACCGAACCGAAACACACATATCTACATACAACTCTAATTCTTAAGAGTGGGAAAGACCCCACCCAAAAGAAGTGTTATAGGCCCATAGCTCTCCTAAACTCAGACTACAAAATATTTACAAAAAATAAAAATTAGGCAGCACTTGCATCAACATTTTCAAAAGCTTTATTTTTCTTTTCACTTGAGGCAAAAGGGTGACACAGGAAGAACGTCTGACGCGTTTCACGCCACCTAGTGGCGTTTCATCAGATACTAAATACTTACCTGTAAAATAAACCCTAATATAGCTACAAAATAACGAATAATTATATTGTAGCTATTTTAGGATTTATATTTATTTTACAGGCAACTTTGTATTTATTTTAACTAGGTACAATAGCTATTAAATAGTTATTTACTATTTAATTGCTATCTAGTTAAAATAATTACAAAATTACCTGTTAAATAAATCCTAACCTTAGTTACAATTAAACCTAACACTACACTATCAATAAATTAATTAAATAAATTACCTACAATTACCTACAATTAAATAAACTAAACTAAATTACAAAAAAACCCCCACTAAATTACAAAAAATAAAAAAAGATTACAAGAATATTAGGCTAATTACACCTACTCTAAGCCCCCTAATAAATAAAAAAGCCCCCCAAAATAATAAAGGTCCCTACCCTATTCTAAATTAAAAAGTAATCAGCTCATTTACCAGCCCTTAAAAGGGCTTTTTGCGGGGCATGCCCCAAAGTAATCAGCTCTTTTGCCTGTAAAAAAAAATACAATCCCCCCAACATTAAAGCCCACCACACACATACCCCTACTCTAAACCAAACCCCCCTTATAAACCTAATACTACCCCCCTGAAGATCTCCCTACCTTGAGTCGTCTTCACCCAGCCGGGCCGAAGTCTTCATCCGATGGGGCAGAAGAGGGCATCCAGACCGGCAGACATCTTCATCCAAGCGGCATCTTCTATCTTCATCCATCCGGAGCGGAGCCATCTTCTTCCAGCCGACGTGGATCCATCCTATTCAACTGACACCTACTCGCCGAATGAAGGTTCCTTTAAATGACGTCATCCAAGATGGAGTCCCTCGTATATCAGCCAATCGGAATTAAGGTAGGAAAAATCTGATTGGCTGATTCAATCAGCCAATCAGATTCAAGTTCAATCCGATTGGCTGATCCAATCAGCCAATCAGATTGAGCTTGCATTCTATTGGCTGATCGGAACAAATTCCCTAAATTTCCACACCAATGATATATTCTGACAGCTCATGATATTGCTCTCAGATGGCGGTATGGATTGTGTCAGTATAGGCTGTAACACAAGCATTTTAGCCTCACCGCACAACCTGTAATACCGGCCCTATGGAAATCCCACAGAAAACTTCATTTTTTTGAGTGCGGGATTGACTTTACGTTACAGGCTAACATTTTTGATAATTTTGTTTATTTTTTCTGTAATGTTAGACTTTTTTATTTTTTTGTAATTTAATGTTAGGATTTTTTATTTTAATTGTAATTTAGTAGTAATTGTAGCAATTGGGGTTAATTTAGGGGGTATTAGGTTAGGGGGCTTAGAAATAAACGGCTAGATTATGAGTTTTGCGTTATGAGCGGCTCGGTGCTAACTTGCAAGTTATTGTCACCGCTCACCTCCCTATAGCGCTGCTATTATAGGTTTTCATAAACCCGGCTTTAGCAGGCAATAAGTCAGCGTTAAGCAAAATTGAACTCCATACCGCACTCAAATATTAGCGCTGCTTTGAGCTGGTTTTATGTGCTCGTGCACGATTTCCACATAGGCATCAATGGGGAGAGACGGCTAAAAAAAAGCCTAACATCTGCAATAAATGAGCGTAAAGCTCCGTAACGCAGCCACATTAATTCCTAAGGGGAAAGAAAATTTATGTTTACACCTAACACCCTAACATAAACCCTGAGTCTAAGCACCCCTAATCTGCCGCCCCGACATCGCTGACACCTACATTACACTTATTAATCCCTAATCTGCTGCCCCTCACACTGCCACCCCCTACCTACACTTAGTAACCCCTAATCTGCCGCCCCCGACATCGCTGACACCTACATTACACTTATTAACCCCTAATCTGCAGCCCCTAATATCATCGCTACCTACCTACACATATTAACCCCTAATCTGCTGCCCCCAAAGTTGTTGCTACCTACCTACACTTATTAAACCCTAATCTGCCGCCCCTAACATCGCCGCCACCTACCTACATTTATTAAAACTTAATCTGCCGTCCCCAATGTTGCCACAACTATACTAAAGTTATTAAGAAAAAGAGAGATGTGTGTATGCGCTAAACAGCTCTGGGGATGATGAATATTCTATAAATATATATTAGTATATTTAGAGATATGAATTATGAAGGTATATATTATGAAAACACTTTGTGTGGCATAAAAATATAGTGTAGATGTTACAGAGTCTACCTGTGCGACTAGTTTAAATCTAATATCCAAGCAACTAAAATTAATCAAATATCAAAGCAATATGTATATCAAAATAAAAATTTTTTTATCTTAATTAAAATAACAATGAAATATTGTCTACTGATACTATGATATTATGACCGGTCATATATAGTAACAAACTCTATGCTAAAACATAAAAAATAAGCTAAAAATAGCTGACTATTTGGGCAGCTCAGTCTAAAATTATATTGGGATAGTAGCCCTATATGAAAGAGTAAATCCACCTATGGAATCTTGGCTTTTATAACAGTGAAAGTTCCGTTTGGGAAAGAGGTAGATATCAAACTACCTAGGGATGAAGTATTATTATGGCTCCGTTATAGGAGTAGACAGGTGTTAAAAGTCCCGTATGGAGATATTGAAAGTTCCGTAATTGGCAGTTTCTGTGAGAATAAGTTGATACCTTCTTTTAGGAATAACTTACTGACAACCACGCTGCAGGACCACTTCACCTCTATGGTGCCTACCTGCTCTTTAGTCGAGCTGAATCCTCCGTCAGGGTATGGCACAGGTGTCCGGCACGGCTCACTACAGCTGGTGACGTCAGGAACGCTGGATGTGTGTCGAATGTAGGTCCGGTCTCGATGAAAAAACTCTGCGCAGAGTATTGGAAGTGGTTCAAATAATCCCAACGAATCCTTTGCAATCCTTGTAGATAATTATATATTCTCACTTTGTAATTGTTCTTCTAGGTCCATCAACGCGTTTCACCATATAGAATGGCTTTATCTTGATAAAGCCATTCTATATGGTGAAACGCGTTGATGGACCTAGAAGAACAATTACAAAGTGAGAATATATAATTATCTACAAGGATTGCAAAGGATTCGTTGGGATTATTTGATCCACTTCCAATACTCTGCGCAGAGTTTTTTCATCGAGACCGGACCTACATTCGACACACATCCAGCGTTCCTGACGTCACCAGCTGTAGTGAGCCGCGCCGGACACCTGTGCCATACCCTGACGGAGGATTCAGCTCGACTAAAGAGCAGGTAGGCACCATAGAGGTGTAGCGGTCCTGCAGCGTGGTTGTCAGTAAGTTATTCCTAAAAGAAGGTATCAACTTATTCTCACAGAAACTGCCAATTACGGAACTTTCAATATCTCCATACGGGACTTTTAACACCTGTCTACTCCTATAACGGAGCCATAATAATACTTCATCCCTAGGTAGTTTGATATCTACCTCTTTCCCAAACGGAACTTTCACTGTTATAAAAGCCAAGATTCCATAGGTGGATTTACTCTTTCATATAGGGCTACTATCCCAATATAATTTTAGACTGAGCTGCCCAAATAGTCAGCTATTTTTAGCTTATTTTTTATGTTTTAGCATAGAGTTTGTTACTATATATGACCGGTCATAATATCATAGTATCAGTAGACAATATTTCATTGTTATTTTAATTAAGATAAATAAATTTTATTTTGATATACATATTGCTTTGATATTTGATTAATTTTAGTTGCTTGGATATTAGATTTAAACTAGTCGCACAGGTAGACTCTGTAACATCTACACTATATTTTTATGCCACACAAAGTGTTTTCATAATATATACCTTCATAATTCATATCTCTAAATATACTAATATATATTTATAGAATATTCATCATCCCCAGAGCTGTTTAGCGCATACACACATCTCTCTTTTTCTTTGTACCAGTTCTTGCATTATCTGCTTTATGGGAGCAGATTAGTGTGTATTGCAAGGGGCAGATTTGCGCACCATATACCCAACACTTTTTTATACTAAAGTTATTAACCCCTAAACCTAACCCAAAGTCTAACCCTAACACCCACTAACTTGAACATAATTAAATAAATCTAAATAAAAATTAAAATTAATAACTAAATAATTCCTATTTAAGACTAAATACTTACCTGTAAAATAAACCCTAAGATAGCTACAATATAACTTATAGCTACATTGTATCTATCTTAGGTTTTATTTTTATTTCACAGCTAAGTTTGTATTTATTTTAACTAGGTAGAATAGTTAGTAAATACAGTGGCGTCACTAGGGTTGGTGTCACCCGGTGCGGTAAGTTATGGTGTCAACCCCCCCTCCCCCCAGAAAGCAGACACACACAAACACAAAAACACAGGCACACACACATACAAACACTCAGACACACTTAAAAACACACTCAGATGCACACACAAACTCTCGGAAACACACACTAAAACACACACTCAAAAACACTCAGACACACACACAAAAACACTCTGACACACACACACACAAACACTCAGACACACACACAAACACTTAGACACACACACACACACAAAAACACTCAGGCACACACACAGAAACACTCAGACACACGCACAAAAGATAAACGGAGCACTCTAAAAATAAATCACTAAAGAAAAGGTTTAGGCGCGCAAACTATGAAAATTCTGCTCTCTGACTCTGTTCCAAGTCTGTCAGTGCACAGCCCCAGGCCAGGTGCCTACCGCTTCTTATGGCCAAGCACCTCTGATCTCTGCCCACCCCCAGACCCCCGCCCGCCCTCCCCTCCTACTTCTTCAGTGTGCACTTAGTGTACCGTAACCGTACCGGTCTGGTGGGCATCATACGTGGCTCCTTCACTTTAGAGACAGTGTCAGACAGTCATGCGGTCAGGTGCCAGGCATCTCCCTCATAATTTCCAAGTTCCGTTTAGAGAGACAGCACAGCAGTGAGTCACTCCACTGCTCCACACATCACTGAGCAGTGAGCACAGATAGGCAGGCAGGTTTAGGCTAGCAGCGCAACTTCGCAAGCCCCATGGCACACCCACAACATTCATAGTGAAATTGAGCAGGGGAGGAGCAAAGAACAAACAAGCAAAAGCAGCGGGGAAAATTATTTGTGGAAATTGTAGCGCTGGCTCAAGGGGCAAAAAAATTAAGTGTCTACAACTTCCCCAATCCCACTAATGTTCACAAATGCTGGCCCTTCTAATAAAAACATATATGCATCTCTACATTGTATTTCTTTAAATTTCAATAAAATAAAATATATAAAAAAAAATATATATATATATATTTTTTTGGTGGTGTCACCCCCTAGAGGGTGTCACCCGGGTGCGGCCCACACCCCCCTAGTGATGCCACTGAGTAAATAGTTATTAACTATTTACTAACTACCTAGCTAAAATAAATACAAATTTACCTATAAAATTAAACCTAACCTGTCTTACACTACAATTAAATCAATTACATTAATTAAATACAATTAACTAAATTACAAAACAAACATACAAACACTAAATTACACAAAATTAAAAAAAAAAATCAAATATTTAAACTAATTACACCTAATCTAATAGCCCTATCAAAATAAAAAGCCCCTCCAAAATAAAAAAAAACCTAGCCTAAACTAAACTGCCAATAGCCCTTATAAGGGCTCTTTTACCTTTAAATAAAAAATACAAACAACCCCCCAACAGTAAAACCCACCACCCACACAACCAAACCACCCAAATAAAATCCTATCTTAAAAACCTAAGCTCCTCATTGCCCCGAAAAGGGCATTTGGATGGGCATTGCCCTTAAAAGGGCATTTAGCTCTTTTTCAGCCCAAACCCTAAGCTAAAAATAAAACCAACCCAATAAACCCTTAAAGAAAACTAACACTAACCCCTGAAGATCCACTTACATTTTTTGATGACCGGACATCCATCCTCAACGAAGCCGGGAGAAGTCTTCATCCAAGTGGCAAGAATTCCTCAACGAAGCAGGAGAAGTCTTCATCCAAGTGGCAAGAAGTGGTCCTCCAGACGGGCAGAAGTTTTCATCCAGACGGCATCTTCTATCTTCATCCTTCCAACACGGAGCGGCTCCATCTTCAAGACATCCGGCGCAGAGCATCCTCTTCTGTCGATGGTCGCTGAAGAATGAAGGTTCCTTTAAGGGACATCATCCAAGATGGCATCCCTTGAATTCCAATTGGCTGATAGAATTCTATCAGCCAATCGGAATTAAAGGTGAAAAAATCCTATTGGCTTATGCAATCAGCCAATAGGATTGAGCTTAAATCCAATTGGCTGATCCAATCAGCCAATAGGATTGAGCTCGCATTCTATTGGCTGATTGGATCATTGGATCTATTGGCTGATTGAAGCTCAATCCTATTGGCTGATTGCATCTGCCAATGGGATCTTTTTTTGGTGGTTACGTGTTTTTTAGTTATTTCATGAGGGCAGTTGCGTGTTTTTTTTTTTAAAGCTTCAGGTTTGCCTACGCTGCATCCAGAAGGATTCCGAAATTGGCAGGGTGGTTAAAGAATCCACCCTGCCATTTTCGGAATCCACCAGGATGCAGCTTCGCTATATATATATATATATATATATATATATATATATATATATATATATATATATATATATATATATATATATATATATATATATATATATATATATATATACTGTATATATATATATAGCAATATCTATTTAGAACTACATAGATTATATGTAGAACATATTGCTAAGTGCGAATGTTCCCTTTTATAAGTCGGTAAAAGGACAAGAGCTCTACGTGATCATACATTAGAACATCTGAACGATATAGAAAATGAGGAAAAGACCTCAAGCATAGCACAACATTTCAAGAATTTCCACAACTCCTCCCCAAAAACTTTCAGTCTAATAGAGATAGAGAGAGTTAAATTAGGGATTAGGGGTGGTAACCTAGATAAAATACTTCTACAGCATGAAAGTTGCTGGATTTATAATCTAGACACACTATCCTCAGGTGGATTAAATGAAGAATTATTATTTTCTCCATTTCTGTAATCCTTTTATTATACATTTTTTTTTATTTTTAGCCATATCAGCTATCAAATGTATCCTTTTTTGAACAATATTGTTACCAGATATTCCCTCTAAAATAAGTAACTTATTTGTACTAGGATATGTGAAGTCATGGGGGTAGATTTATCATTCCCCGGGCCGACATGATTCGTTAAGCTAATCATTTCCGCCCTGAACTGCTTGTGCAATGCGCCCCCTGCAGATTCATGGCCATTGACAACTAGCAGGGGGTGTCAATCTTCCCGATCGTATCTCATCGGGATGATCGCTGTCCGTCACATAATAGGTGGCGGATGAGTTAAGGAGCAGCGGTCTTAAGCGGCCGCTAGCAGGGGGTGTTAATCAACCCAATGGTATACGACGGATTGCTGTCCGCAGCCTCAGAGGTGGCAGATGAGTTAAGAAGCAGCAGTCTTAAGACTGCTGCTTCTTAACTCCTGTTTCCGGCGAGCCTGAAGGCTCATGTGGAAACAGCTGTATTCAGGGCCATTCGGCCCTTAATAAATCGGCCCCATGGTATTTACATTTAAAGGGACAGTCAACACCAGAATTTTTGTTGTTTTTAAAGATAGATAATCCCTTAATTACCAATTCTCCAGTTTTGCATAACCAACACAGTTATAATTATAAACGTTTTACCACTGTAATTACCTTGTATCTAAGCCTCAGCAGACTGCCCCCTTATTTCAGTTCTTTTGACAGACTTGCATTTTAGCCAATCAGAGCTGACTCCATTGTAAATTCACGTGCATGAGCTCAATGTTATCTATATGAAACACATGAACTAATGCCCTCTAGTGGTGAAAAACTATCAAAATGCATTTAGATTAGAGGCGGCCTTCAAGGTCTAAGAAACTAGCATATGAATCACCTAGGTTTAGCTTTCAGCTAAGAATACCAAGAGAAAAAAGGAAAATGTTGTTAAAAGTAAATTGGAAAGTTGTTTAAAATTACAATTGAATCGTGAAAGTTTTTTTTGGACTTGACTGTCCCTTTAAATTAAAAGCTGGATTACTTTGATTAATAATATGTATTTAAGCTTTGAATATTGTGGATGTTTAAAAACCAAAATGAAGATTAAAATACTCAGCACCATCAAGTGTATTGCAATATAAAGTTTGCTACTAAATGTATTTATAAAAATAGCAATACAAATGTAAAACATAATCACCATATGGATACAAAAGGAACTAAAGTTCACAGAGAGGATTCCCAGTGGACAATACAAGCCCTGACAAAGCCGTAAGGTGAAAAAATTGTTGCGTTTATCTGAAGTTCACCTTGGATCTTTTACTGGTAATATTGAAGGGGGCCTGAGGAAGAGTTATATATACAGGTGCATAGGTGGCTTGCATTCTATCTGCTGTAATTTAACCGCACTTGATGTATGAGGCTCGGTACACATGTATTTTTGTATTTATATGTTTATTGTTTGTATTTATAGACATATATACACATATAAACACATCTATACATATGTACACATATATTTATGCAATATTCATGTTTTATAAAATGTTATACTGTGTATTTACTGTAAATATTTAACATTACAATTTTCTTCATAGCAAAATATGTTCTATGTATTTTTAAATAGATATTCCTATATATATACCTGTTTATATCTATACCTGTATATAATCGTATATATTTAGGTATATACAGTATCTCACAAAAGTGAGTACACCCCTCACATTTTTGTAAATATATTATTATAGCTTTTCATGTGACAACACTGAAGAAATGACACTTTGCTACAATGTAAAGTAGTGAGTGTACAGCCTGTATAACAGTGTAAATTTGCTGTCCCCTCAAAATAACTCAACACACAGCCATTAATGTCTAAACCATTGGCAACAAAAGTAAGTACACCCCTAAGTGGAAATGTCCAAATTGGGCCCAATTAGCTATTTTTAATCCCTGGTGTCATGTGACTCGTTAGTGTTACAAGTTCTCAGGTGTGAATGGGAGCAGGTGTGTTAAATTTGGTGTTATCGCTCTCACACTCTCTCATACTGGTCACTGGAAGTTCAACATGGCACCTCATGGCAAAGAACTCTCTGAGGATCTGAAAAAACGAATTGTTGCTCTACATAAAGGCTATAAGAAGATTGGCAAGACCCTGAAACTGAGCTGCAGCATGGTGGGCAAGACCATACAGCCGTTTCACAGAACAGGTTCCATTTAGAACAGGCCTTGCCATGGTCGACCAAAGAAGTTGAGTGCATGTGCTCAGCATCATATCCAGAGGTTGTCTTTGGGAAATATACGTATGAGTTCTGCAAGCATTTATGCAGAGGTTTAAGGGTGTCAGGCAGACTAGGGTGTCTGAGAAGACAAAAAAAGGCTAAAATTAAACCTCAGCTGCTGAGATAGCAAAGTATTATTTTTGTTGCCCTGAAAAATGAGGAATGCACATAAGTTACCTTAAGAGGTAATGTGGATACCTCACAGTATTGCAGTTAATGTATGGGTTAATCAAGTGTAGTGACTCTATGGCTGCCACCTGTGAGAGTTCACTAAACTATTGCAGCAGAGCCGTTTACTTATTAACCAGCAGAGAAAATACAACGTTGCACAGTAATTACAATTTGTTACACATAAGCTCTATGTAGCATGGATAGCCTATAGTCTTAGGATGGAGCATAGAGGATACAAGGTCATGTGCAGCATATGATGAGATCGTAACAGCAAGACTCTTGATAAGTTTGTTTAACACAGGGATATTATAAGGTACCTGTTTGTCTGTGAGGAGGGCAGAGATACAAAAACCTTCGGTAGTCAGGTAGGCTAACAGGCAGACCGGCGTTAGTCGGGAGTGCAGAGTGAATCAGGTAGTGCCGAGAGGCTCTGTGAAGCTGGCGTGTGACGTCACCGCGGAGTGATCTATAGATCCGGTAGAAGTCAAAGCAGTAGTCCAGGAGATAGAGCCGGAGCAGGGAAGAAGTGCACAGATTAAACTTTGTATGGAATTCACACTGTACATTCACCCAGTCAAAGGATGCTGGATAAAGGAGGACTGGTTAGGAGAACAAACTTAGGTACTAAGTTAAGTAAATACACAATGGGCTTAGTAGGATAGCAGCCACATTCAATACCAAGCAATTAGTGAAGGGCTGCTGGGAATTTATAGGAATGTGAAATTGAGTGCAGAGAGATTTAAAGGGACAGCATGTAAAGTAATCTAGCAAGTGTGCAAACAGTAGAATCCTGAATGAAGACCTGACAGGACCCCCCTTCAAGGAGCAACTCCGGTGCTCAAGTTCTGGGGCGATCTGGGTTCCTGCGGTGAAACAAGGCGACCAATCTGGGAGCAGAGATGTTACTGGCAGGTACCCAAGAGTCGTCTTCCTGTGCATAACCCTTCCATCGCACCAAATACTGGAGAGCACCATGACAACGCCGAGAGTCCAGGATGGAGTGAACCTCGTATTCGGTGTTTGGATCTATGGAGACTTGAGGGGTTATAACCGTGGAAGGAGAATTTCTGAGCGCTTTATAAGGTTTCAGTAAAGAAACATGGAAGGTGGAATGAACCTTCATGGTATCAGGTAGTTTGAGCCGAACTGCATTGGCATTGATTATGTGGGAGATAGGGTACGGTCCGATATACAACGGTGAGAGTTTCCTAGAAGGAGTGTTAAGGTTAAGATTCTTGGTGGATAACCAGACCAAGTCCCCAATAGAGTAAATTGGAGGTGGCAATCTTTTCCTGTCGTAATAAAACTTCGGAGTTATTTTTGCGTCTTCGATAGCAGACTGTATCGATGTAAAGTTGGATGAAATTAGATCGGTCAGGTCAGATATGTTGGGTGATGAGCTTTGGTTATCTGGTAGTATTTGGAATTTAGGGTGGAACCCATAATTTACATAGAAAGTGCATTGTATTATTGTAACAGAACTCCGTGTAAGGGAGATGATTGGACCATAGTAATTGCTGTGAGGAACAGAAGGTTTTGAGAAATTGTTTGAGCCACTGGTTAGACCTTTCGGTCTGGCCGTTGGTCTGCGGATGGTATGCCGTGGTGAGTCTTTTGTCAATGGAGAATGCCTTACAAAGCTCAGCCCACAACTTGCTGGAAAATTGGGTACCATGGTCGCTTGGTATGGAGTTCGGGATACCATGGTATTTGAGTGATGAGTAATTGGATGGTTTCTGAAGCAGTGGGCAATTTATGGTACGGGCTAAAATGAGTCATTTTACTGAACAAGCTGACGACAACAAGGATGGTTGTGTTGTTAAGAGATTTGGGTAGATCAACTATAAAGTCTAATGCAATCTCCAACCAGGGCCTACTAGGAGTAGGTAGAGGAAGTAGTAATCCATAAGGTGGATGTTTTGCTCTTTTAGAAGTTGTACATTCTCCATAGGTAAGGATATGAGTCCTTATATCCTCTGAGATTCCAGGCCACCAATAAGCTCTTCCTATAAGTTCTTGGGTTTTCTTGATACCTGGATGTCCGGCAAGGAGTGATTCATGGGCAGATTGTAATAACATCTGCCTAAGGTTAGGTGGAATGTACAATTTGTCTTGGCAATAGTAGAACCCATTTTGTTTCTGCTGTAGTTGAGACAAAGGTTTGGTCAGGTCAGTCTGCTCTTCATGCAGTAGACAAGGGTTAGAGTCGATAATGAAAGATACAAAATTCTCCAAAGGAATGACAGTGTTTTCTGGTGCTTTGAAGCGTATGTGCATGGGGAGCCTGGAGAGAGCATCTGCTTTATGGTTTCTGTTTGCAGGAAGGTAGACGATTTGATAGTTAAACCTAGAAAAGAACAGGTGCCACCTAACCTGCCTAGCTGGGAGGGTTCTTGTTGATATGATGTACTGTAAGTTCCTATGGTCAGTGTATATTACTGTCGGGATGGAGGTACCCTCCAGGAGATGGCACCAGTGCTCGAGTGACATTTTAATAGCCAACAGTTCTTTATCCCCAATGGGATGGTTTTGTTCGGAAGTGGATAGGCAACGTGAGTAAAAAGCAACTGGATGTAGGGGTTGATTAAAGCCTTTGCGTTGTGACAGGACAGCCCCTACCGCTACGTCTGAGGCGTCTACCTCTAAGATGAATGGTAAGTCAGGGTTAGGAAAACTCAGTATGGGTGCTGTAGTGAATTTTAGTTTCAGATAGTCAAAGACTTTTTGAGTGTTTTGATTCCAGTTGAAAGGTATATTGGTTATAGTTAGTGTGGTTAGGGGTTTGGTTATGTTAGAAAAGTTCTTGATGAATTTGCGATAGAAATTCGCGAAACCAAGGAACCTCTGAACCTCTTTTCTAGTCTTGGGAGGTGGCCAATCGACAATAGCCTTTATCTTAGTATCTTCTATATGGATACCTGAGGAACTTATAACATATCCAAGGAAGCTAATGCTTTGTGTGTTAAAAATGCATTTTTCAGGCTTTGCATAGAGAGAGTTATTCCTTAATCTGGAGAGAACCTGTCTTACATGTATTATATGTTCAGCTAAAGTTTTGGAATATATGAGGATGTCATCCAGATAGATGACAAGGAAAACATCAAGGATGTCTCAAAAAAGGTCATTAATCAAATGCTGGAAAGTGGCTGGGGCATTACATAGCCCAAAGGGCATAACTGTGTACTCGTACAGGCCGTAGCGTGTACGAAATGCCGTCAGCCACTCATAACCACTTATCACACAAATTAAATTATAAGCCCCCCTTAATTCCAATTTGGTGAAAAATTTGGTGCCAATCTTTCTATTAATTCAGGGATAAGAGGTAGGGGGTAGCGGTTCTTTATTGTAATTTTGTTGAGCTGTCTATAGTCCACTATGGGGTGTAGAGAGCCGTCTTTGGCCTCGCTTCCATTGAGTCGTTAAAAATGGAGCCGTAAGCTACCGAAGCGGCCGACAGCTAAAAGTAATTTACGGCTGCATTTTAGTACCAGGTTTCCATTGAAAAGATTAGCGTGTTGCGCGCAGTCGCTCTTTTCGTGTAGCTGTAAGTTAACGTTGTGTTAACGCTTCCATCTAACGTCGGATTTCTTGAAAATCAATTAGTTGCTAAGGTAACCCGACCTTACGCTATAGAATTTACGTTTAACGTCCGTGCTTCTTACCTGTGATCGCCTCTCAAGAAAAATAAAAAACACTTATCCATATTTTTAATAATCAAATACTATTTTCTAATATAATTATATTTAACACTTCATAAATATAAGTAATATTTATTGCTGCCCTAGGCATAGGTCTAGTTTGCATTCTGTATATATGTTCTTGCATATATTATTATATTTAAATATATATTGATATTTCTATTAGAATATAAGTTCAACTATTTCTATACATGAGACAACAATAAATATTACTTATAACAATTTATTTCTACATTAAAACACTTGCATTATTTGCAAGTTTTATAATTTAAATAGAAAATAGGTCTCAGAAAGCACAATTTTCCTCTTTTACACCTAGTTGAGCTGGGGGTAATATTTCTCAATGTATCGACAGCCTCCGACAATGTATTAACGGTTAGCGCTTTCATTGGAAACCTGGTATAATTTATCGATTAACGGCTTCTATTACTTTCTATGGGACGCGAAGATCTTTTCGGCAGCCGAAGTCCGGCTGCCGATATTGAGGTATAACGCGCCATTGGAAACAGTCGATAAACGATATTGCTTCCGACAGCATATTTATCGGTTTGCGAGTGCACGCAAACTGAATTACGACTCAATGGAAGCGAGGCCTACGTTTTTAACAAAAAATATACCGGCTCCAGCTGGTGAAGTATATGGCCGTATAAACCCTTTTCTTAAATTCTCTTCAAGATATGATTTTAAGTGGGCAAGTTCGGGTTTGGATAGGGGGAATATATGCCCAAAGGGAATCTCTGCACCTGGTACTAGTTCAATAGGGCAGTCGTATTTCCTATGGGGCGGTAAATTCTCAGATTCTGTTTTACTAAAAACATCTGAAAAGTCCATCTATTCTACTGGTAGTTGGATGCATGTGTCTGTAGTGGTGGTATGCAAAATGTTAATAGGAAAACAAGTTGTAGTACAAAACTTAGAATTAAAGGACACAAGGAGAGTTGACCATGTTATGTGAGGGTTATGTAAAATTAACCAATTCAAACCCAGAATGACAGGGGATACAGGTGAATATATCACATCGAAAGTTAAGTATTCCCTATGATGTTCTGGGGTGCAAACTAAAAGCGGTATGGTTTGATACTCTAACGGACCTGATGATATGGGTCTACCATCTATACCTCTCAAAAGAACGGGAGACCTTTTTTGCACAAGTGGAATTTTATTTACACGTGTGAAATCCTTATCTATATAACAAGCAGTTGCACCAGAATCAATAATTGCGGGAACGTTGACCTGGTGGAGATCCCACTGAAAAAGAAGTGAGAGTTTACTGTAGGATGTTCTTGTGTCATAAGTACTACAACAATTAGTGGATAACAGGGACTTACCCTTATGTTGTTTCAGAAGTGAGGGACATTCTTTTACACTGTGTTCATCTGAGGCGCAATAAAGGCAGAGGTTGTTATCCCTTCTCCTGATCTTTTCTTGTGCGCTCAGGGGGCCCTTCAGGAAACCAATTTCCATTGGTTCACTGGTAGACTTACTACTGAAAGTTGTGGATGTTGTACTAGTGTGTTTCTTAGTATATGACTCTGGGTATGATCTTTCATGATGTCTTTCCCTTAAGCGTCTGTCTATTGTAATGCTAAGGTTAATCAGCTCTTCCAATGTGGGGGGTATTTCTGTGCGGGACAATTCATCTTTAGCAGTCTCTGACAGACCCAGACGAAACTGATTCCTTAAAGATAAATTATTCCATTTGGAATCTTTAGCCCACCTTTTGAAGTCTGTTATATAATCTTCTACTATTATTTTTATTTTTTTTGCTTTAAAGCCCTGAGAGCTGTTTCAGCAGTTTTCTGCTTAAAGGGGTCTTCGTATAGTTGACCCATAGCTGAAAATAAATTATCTAGTGAATTGAGTATAGTCTCATTTGACTCAAAGAAGCTATTGGCCCAACTACGGGGTTCCCCCCTCAGGAATGAGATGGTAGTTAACACTCTAATTCTATCATTGTTATATGACTGGGGCTTAAGAGTAAAAAGCAGGAGACAAGCGTTTTTAAAGTCTCTATAGTGTGACCTATCCCCATAAAACTTTTCTGGTAGACTGACTTGAGGCTCTGGTGTATGTATTTTTGTTTCTATAAAATCCTTTATGTAGGCATTTTCCGCTTTAAGGGAATTCAGGCCATCTGTCAGTAAGTCAACTCTTTGATTGAGAGTCTGTAAATGGGCTGTCATCCCAGCTGAGTCCATGTTAATATGGGCTTGGTATTCTGTCAGGCAGACTAGGGTGTCTGAGAAGACAAAAAAGGCTAAAATTAAACCTCAGCTGCTGAGATAGCAAAGTATTGTTTTTGTTGCGCTGAAAAATGAGGAATGCACTTAAGTTACCTTAAGAGGTAATGTGGATACCTCAATAAACAGTATTGCAGTTATTGTATGAGTTAATCAATTGTAGTGACTCTATGGCTGCCACCTGTGAGAGTTCACTAAACTATTGCAGCAGAGCCATTTATTTATTTTCCAGCAGAGAAAATACAACGTTGCACAGTAATTACAATTTGTTACACATAAGCTCTATGTAGCATGGATAGCCTATAGTCTTAGGATGGAGCATAGGGGATACAAGGTCATGTGCAGCATATGATGAGATCATAACAGCAAGACTCTTGATAAGTTTGTTTTACACAGGGATATTATAAGGTACCTGTTTGTCCGTGAGGAGGGCATAGATACAAGAACCTTCGGTAGTCAGGTAGGCTAACAGGCAGACCGGCGTTATTCGGGAGTGCAGAGTGAATCAGGTAGTGCCGGGAGGCTCAGTGAAGCTGGCGTGTGACGTCACCGCGGAGTGATCTATAGATCCGGTAGAAGTCAAAGCAGTAGTCCAGGAGATAGAGCCGGAGCAGGGAAGAAGTGCACAGATTAAACTTCGTATGGAATACACACTGTACATTCACCCAGTCAAAGGATGCTGGATACAGGAGGACTGGTTAGGAGAACAAACTTAGGTACTAAGTTTAGGAAATACACAATGGGCTTAGTAGGATAGCTGCCACATTCAATACCAAGCAATTAGTGAAGGGCTGCTGGGAATTTATAAGAATGTGAAATTGAGTGCAGAGAGATTTTAAGGGACAGCATGTAAAGTAATCTAGCAAGTGTGCAAACAGTAGAATCCTGAATGAAGATTTGACAAAGGGGTGGGAGTTCAGCCTGTCAGTGCTCAAACCATCACTGCATCAAATTGGTCTGCATGGCTGTTGTCCCAGAAGGAAGCCTCTTCTAAAGATAATGCACCAGAAAGCCTGCAAACAGTTTGCTGAAGACAAGCAGACTAAAGACATGGATTACTGGAACCATGTCCTGTGGTCCGATGAGACCAAGGTAAACTTATTTGGTTCAGATGGTGTCAAGTGTGTGTGGCAGCAGCCAGGTGAGGAGTAGAAAGACAAGTGTGTCTTGCCTACAGTCAAGCATGGTGGTGGGAGTGTCATGGTCTGGGCCTGCATGAGTGCTGCTGACACTGGGGAGCTACAGTTCATAGAGGGAACCATGAATGCCAACTGTGACATACTGAAGCAGAGCATGATCCCCTCCCTTCGGAGATTGGGCTGCAGGGCAGTATTCCAACATGATAACAACCCCAAACAAACCTCCAAGAAAACCACTGCCTTGCTAAAGAATATGAGGGTAAAGCTGATGGACTGGCCAATCATGTCTCCAGACCTAAACCCTATTGAGCATCTGTGGGGCATCCTCAAATGGAAGGTGGGGGAGCGCAAGGTCTCTAACATCCACAAGCTCTGTGATGTCGTCATGGAGGAGTGGAAGAGGACTCCAGTGGCAATCTGTGAAGCTTTGGTGAACGCCATGCCCAAGAGCGTTAAGGCAGTGCTGGAAAATAATGGTGGTCACACAAAATATTGACACTTTGGACCCAATTTGGACATTGTAGCAAAGTGTCATTTCTTCAGTGTTGTCACATGAAAATATATAATAAAATATTTACAAAAATGTGAGGGGTGTACTCACTTTTGTGAGATACTGTATATATATATATATATATATATATATATATATATATATATATATTTGTGAAAAATACCTTCAGAAATATGTAGAAATATGTATTTATGAATAAAAAGAACATATTATTCCATGTGAAGAACATTGAAATGTTAAATATTCATATTTTCATTTCGGTTTAGCACACATGAGAATATGGGATCGGGTTGCTCGTGAGTAGGGGTTATTTTCCACTTTTTTTGCTCTGTTGACTTCTATGGGGGAATATGTAAACGCACACGTGATATTCTAACTTCGGCTTTTTGTGCTCTTCTGGTTAGTGTGTAAGCGAAAACAGTTTACTTTCAACTCATAATACGAGCACAACCTGTTGAGTGTAAAAAGATTACTTCTAGTGCAGTTAACACTCAGGCAAGAGTGTTAAATAGTGATCCACTCGTAATCTGGCCCTTTATAAGAAATGAAACTATATTTTTTATTTAAACTGTTTGTGTATAACATATTGATGAAATGGCAGAAGAGAAAAAAATTGCTAGCTGTAAAAATATGATAATCTATTGAAATTAGTATTTTCTTTTCAAAGTTTAATATCCCACTTGCCGCAAAAATATATATTTTTATATTTTTTTACTGCTCTTCAGATACACATCCAAACTTGTATTGCTTTCATTCAATTGTTAAAAGTTGTCAAATAAGATAAAATTGTGCCATGGTTAGATAGGCTGCTATTACAAATTATTGATTATTTTGTTTATTTTGCTATGTGATCTGTAGTGTAGACTACAACAAGTGTATATGTAATCAGCCTAGAATGATGTCCCCTTCACACTCCTTTGAACATTATACCTCTTGAAATCCATTTGTTCCCCTTCAAATTCTCTGTTTTAAATCTTTAGTCTGCGTGGTGATAGAGTTGGATAGTTACCAAGCAATTCCAGTTTAATTGGAATTAGTCTACCAAGAAGATTCACACATTGACATACTCACTTGCTGTGCAATATCTATCTGAAGGTCAGCTTTAGAGCATTATAGCACTTATCATAAAATAGTAGATCACTTTTTGAGTCCCCGTAAAAAAAGAGAAATTCCGTTAGCATTCTGTTATATTAATGGGAAATTTGAGTGAAAAAAGAGCATGCTGTAACTAGTTAGAGCATGCTATTTTTGTACTACTGACCCTAACTATGGGCCCAGATATAAGTGGATCACTAAAATGCAAATGTTATTTAGAGCTTATATCTCTCAAGCAAAATATGTAGTGCTTCCATAACACTTGCAGTTTTGCATTAAAATCAAAAGAAGCTGGTTAATAATAATAATCATCTTGTAAGACATGTATATTTAATGCAAACAAAGTACTGTAGTTTATCTAGCATAATGACTAGCAAGCCTATACAATAATAAAAATCTACTACTGGGGTGCCCTTACACTATTAACCTTTAAACCTGATTTAATCAGCCAATCAGATTTTTCCTACCTTAATTCCGATTGGCTGATAGAATATCAGCCAATCGGAATTCGAGGGACGCCATCTTGGATGACGTCACTTAAAGGAACCATCATTCGTCGTTCAGTCGTCGGTGGAAGAAGATGGCTCCGTGTCGGCTCGTCTGAAGATGGCTCCGCTCCGGATGGATGAAGATTGAAGACGCCGCCTGGATGATGACTTCAATCGAATGGAAGACTTCTTCAGCGCCCCTTGGATGATTACTTCTGCCGCTCATTCTGTTCCATCGGTGGTCGGCTGGCTGAAGACGGCTAAAGGTAGGATGATCTTCAGGGGGTTAGTGTTAGGTTTATTTAAGGGGGTTTGGGTTAGAGTAGGGGTATGTGGGTGGTGGGTTTTAATGTTGGGGGGGTTGTATTTTTATTTTTACAGGCAAAAGCTGAATTCTTTGGGGCATGCCCCGCAAAAGGCCCTTTTAAGGGCTGGTAAGGTAATAGAGCTGTTAACTTTTTAATGTAGAATAGGGTAGGGCATTTTTTTATTTTGGGGGGCTTTGTTATTTTATTAGGGGCTTAGATTAGGTGTAAGTAGCTTAAAATTGTTGTAATATTTTTTAAATGTTTGTAACTTAATTTTTTTTATTTTTTGTAACTTAGTTTTTTTATTTTTTGTACTTTAGTTAGTTTATTTAATTGTATTTAATTGTAGTTATTTGTAGGTAATTTATTTAATTAATTTAATGATAGTGTAGTGTTAGGTTTAATTGCAACTTAGGTTAGGATTTATTTTACAGGTTATTTTGTATTTCTTTTAGCTAGGTAGCTATTAAATAATTAATAACTATTTAATAACTATTCTAACTAGCTAAAATAAATACAAAGTTACCTGTAAAATAAATTTAAATCCTAAAATAGCTACAATGTAATTATTAATTACATTGTAGCTATCTTAGGGTTTATTTTACAGGTAAGTATTTAGTTTTAAATAGGAATAATTTATTTAATGATAGTGTAGTGTTAGGTGTAATTGTAACTTAGGTTAGTTTTTATTTTACAGGTAAATTTATCTTTATTTTAACTAGGTAGCTATTAAATAGTTAATAACTATTTATTAGCTATTGTACCTAGTTAAAATAAATTGAAATTTGCCTGTAAAATAAAAATAAATCCTAAAATAGATACAATATAATTATTATTTATATTGTAGCTAGATTAGGGTTTATTTTAAAGGTAAGTATTTAGTTTTAAATAGGATTAATTTAGTTAATAGGAGTTATAATATTTAGATGTATTTAATTAATATTTAAATTAGGGGGGTGTTAGGGTTAGGATTAGACTTAGGTTTAGGGGTTAATAAATTTATTATAGTGGCGGCGGTATAGGGGGGGCAGGATAGGGGTTAATAGGTATTATGTAGGTGGCGGCGGGGTCCGGGAGCGGCGGTTTAGGGGTTAACATATTTATTAGAGTGGCGGCGGGGTCCGGGAGCGGCGGTTTAGGGGTTAATATATGTATTAGAGTGGCGGCGGGGTCCGGGAACGGCGGTTTAGGGGTTAATCAGTTTATTAGAGTGGTGGTGGGCTCCGGGAGCGTTAGTTTAGGGGGTAATAACTTTATTGAGTTGCGGCGGTGTAGGGGGGGGGACAGATTAGGGGTGTTTAGACTCGGGGTACATGTTAGGGTGTTAGCTGCAGACAGCTCCCATAGGAATCAATGGGATGTCGGGCAGCAGCGAACAGGAACTTTCGCTATGGTCAGACTCCCATTGATTCCTATGGTATCCGCCGCCTCCAGGGCGGGGGATTGAAAACCAGGTACGCTGGGCCGGAAAAGTGCCGAGCGTACCTGCAGGTTTTTTGATAACTAGCAAAAGTAGTCAGATTGTGCCGAACTTGTGTGCGGAACATCTGGAGTAACGTAAGAATCGATCTGTTTTGGACTGAGTCCGGCGGATCGAAGCTTACGTCACTAAATTCTACTTTTGCCGGTGTGTAGGGCTTGATAACTAAGGTGAATCAGCCTTGCCACAAATACGCTGCGGAATTCCAGCGTATTTGAGGTTGACGGCTTGATAACTAGAGGCCACTGTGTTGTTCTTGCTGATTGGTGGGTAAATTCACCTACCAATAAACAAGTGCTTTCCATGGTGCTGAACCAAAAAATAGCTTAGATGCCTTCTTTTTCAAATAAAGGAAGCAAGAGAACGAAGAAAAAATGATAATAGGAGTAAAGTAGAAAGTTGTTTAAAATTGCATGCTCTATCTGAATCACTAAAGAAAAAATTTGGGTTCAGTGTCCCTTTAACTACTGACCTCTAAATCCTGTCAAAAATAACCCCTACTAAGGAACTCATCACCACTACAACTACGGGATACTACCCACTGCAAGGAACCCTTGCAAGAATAACAAATATATATATATATATATATATATATATATACACACACACACACACAGGGTTTAACATTTCCACTCGCACAGGGCTCATGGGCAAGTAGAAATTTTGAGCCCTGTAAACATATATATTTTTATAAAAATTTAACTGTAGCAAAAGATAGTTGAATCAACATTCACTCACTATTAAAGGTTGGGCATGTAGGCACAGCAACAAAATGCTGCCATAAAGATGTAGTGTTGGCTTTAAGGTGGAACACTGTTGCTTTGGCATGGAGGCACCTAGAAGAAGTGTGGGCAATGTAGAGATGCAACTTTGGAGAGTGGCAGAGGTAAAGGTGTTGACAGCAGGAGTGTGGCTTATGTGAGGTAAGTAGGCCCTGGTAAGATTTGAGGCCTGGGGGCAATACAAAATGAGGGTATGGGGGCATGTGTAAATAGAGATGGCTAATTGACCCTCAGTACCAATTAACCCCTTCGCGACCTTATGACGTTCTATGCCGTCTTAACCGCACTGGACTTTAAAGAACTTAAGACAGCATAGAATGGCATTGTCGTTTGGCTGTACTGAAGCCAAAGGTGCTTCCTGAATGGGATTGTGGGCTAGAGGGCATGCCTAGCGTTAGGCACTCCCCCGACACAATCCCATCATTGAAATCATACGATTGCAGGTTTTTTTTTAACATATTTTTACTTTGTTCTGATGTAGACAAATAAGTCCGGGCGGGAAGGGATTAAGTAGTATCTCTGAATTTAGGTGGGAGAGTTTTGAAGCTGTATACATAAAAACATGGGACAAAAGCTATTTTAAGAGATTTTGAGGGCTTTTTAAATATTTTTTATTTTAGTTATCCTAGTCATGTTGCAAAGTAGGGGGATGTGCTTAACATTAATTTAAAGTAATATTGTGGTGAATAAGAAATGTTCTTTACTCATAGAACAGTTAATTTTTAGAAAATAACTCCATTAAAGTGTTAATTTCTACTAAATGGGCAGGGCTCCTTTTTCCACCCCCAAAGCTAGTATATCTTGATTACATAGCATTTCTATAGCAAATACTTCAGTATTGATAAGCTTAAGGCAACCCATGGTTAGTTACCCTGGTTACCACACACGCAAAATAAAAAATTAATTAATAAAAAAAAAAAGAAAATAGGACACAATTTTGTTTCATGTAAAACTTTTCCAAATGGCAAGGAAATGTATAGATTTTTAATGAGGTATTTCACAATAGCCAAACATGCATAGATGCATGGGTGTGATGTGGGCAGGTTAAAGGTGGGATCAGTAGTGGCAAGTATCATTTTGGCTGTTGAGCCTTTGGGGCCTATTTATTAATGTGCGAGCGGACATGATCCGATATTGTGGATCATGTCCGCCGCACATTGATAAATGCCGACAGCATACACTATCTGCATTTATCATTGCACCAGCAGTTCTTGTGAACAGCTGGTGCAACAACGCCTCCTGCAGATTTACAATCGGCCGCCAGCAGGGGGTGTCAATCAACCCGATCCGTATTGGATCGGGTTGATTTCTGGCGATGTCTGTTCCGCCGCCTCAGAGCAGGTGGACAGGTTATAGAGCAGCGGTCATTAGATCAATCAAGACACTTTTTGGTCTATGATAAAGACTCCCCAATTAAGTAGTGACGATTTAACGATGATTAATGCCCCAATCTCATCGGATGAAATTAGAAAAGCCTTAGATCATCTGAAATTGAATAAGGCTCCTGGACCAGATGGGTTTCCAGCGGAGCTTTATAAATGTATTGGGGAGGTCTTACTTCCAATATTAGAAAAACTTTTCAATTTCTATTATAGCTCAAATAATGCTATTTCTAGCTACTTCTCGGCGGCTAATATATCTCTCATTTTGAAGAAAGGTAAAAACCCTGAGGACCTGGCCTCGTATAGGCCGATATCGGTTCTGAATATTGACTACAAGATTTTAATGGCCATTATTGCTTCAAGATTATCTACCTGCTTACATAAAATTATACATCCAGATCAAACAGGATTTATGGTTGCCAGAAATCCAGTAAAAAATATCCGTAAACTGATTAACTTTTTGCATTATGCATGGAATGTGGATAAGGCTAGGAAGAAGCCACTTTGGCAAGACGTTGCTATTCTTTCGTTGGATGCGGTCAAAGCTTTTGA
The DNA here is from genome assembly GCF_027579735.1 of Bombina bombina. Classification (NCBI taxonomy): domain Eukaryota; kingdom Metazoa; phylum Chordata; class Amphibia; order Anura; family Bombinatoridae; genus Bombina; species Bombina bombina. The sequence goes on along the minus strand of NC_069499.1, from coordinate 1,078,868,029 downwards.
CTCGATTGTATGGGAATATCTATTTAGCGCGATGGAGAAGTTTGGTTTTAAAGGGGAACTTTTACAATTTATTTTGCGTTTATATCGTAATCCAATTTCCTTTTTACTTATCAATGGATCTTTATCTCCTAAAATAACATTGCAGAGAGGTACCAGGCAAGGTTGCCCCCTGTCGCCACTTCTTTTTAATATCGCGCTGGAACCTCTCGCGATACGATTCAGAGATGTATTGATAGGAGTCCCTTTTGGTCTACAGCGTCTTAAAACACTGCTTTATGCAGATGATGTGTTGGTTTTTTTGGCCAATATTCAGCAGTCTATCCCTTTGATCCTTAACGTGCTGGAAACTTTTAGCTCTTTTTCCGGTTATAAGATAAACATTGAGAAGAGTGAATTAATGTGTATAAATAATTCCCAGCTAGTAGGACTTAATATCCCATTCAAACAGGTTGAGCTTATTAAGTATCTTGGTTTAGTTCTACACAAAAATCCTAAACTCTGGTATAAAGCTAACTTTGAGCCCATATTTCATAAAATAAGAATGGATCTGCTTCTCTGGGCCGCTTTTCCTTTGTCCATCACAGCCAGGGTTAATCTAATAAAATCAATAATTTTTCCACGGTTATTATATCCTCTCCAGAATCTACCTTTATTTTTACTGAATAAAGATTTAAAGCTCTTCAACGCTCAGATTTCTAAGTTTATTTGGAATAATAAAAGGCCGCGAATTGCACTTGCAAAATTAATGCAAAATCGTGGGTCAGCGGGATTGGCACTTCCTAACCTTAAATTGTATAATCTGGCTGCGATGGTTAAAACAGCAATAGACTGGCTTGCCGGCACCAATTTGGTTTCATCAGAAGAGCTAGAAAATTATTTGATCGCCCCATTCGCGTTAAAAGCTATATTACATTCTCCAATTCAGAAGCTTCCTCAGAATATTTGCAGTCTTATCACTTTTAGAAATATAGTTTCAGCCTGGCAAAAGTTTTGTGCAATTATTGATATAGATTTTTCATTTTCTGAATGGCTACCGATTGCAAATAATCCAAATTTTTTGCCAGGTCTCTATCAAAAAGTTTTCAAAGACTGGGCTGATAAAGGTCTACTCTATGTAAAACAGTTATTTGATGAGAATGATCAATTATTAATGGCAGATGTTATTTTTAACAAATTTGATCTGCCTAGATTTAATCTTTTTGCATATTTCCAAATCCGCCACTTTATCTCGTCACATAGCTGGTCTTGTTCGTCTTTTGCCGCCTGGTCGGATATTAAGCTCGATGTACAAAAATTTGTTGCAGGAAACTCTTCGATATCCCTGATGTATGATATCATGTTGAATAAGCAGAGTCTCCTATTTAGGGATAATATTTGTAAGGCCTGGCTTCCTGTTATTCCCTCGGTAAATCATGAAAAAATTACTCAGAGTTTTAATTCTCTACGTAAGTGTAAAGTTCCGACATCATGGAACGAATCCCACATGAAATTGATTAATAAGTTTTATCTCACGCCGTGGAAAGTTTCTAAATTTTATCCGACTTCAGCTAGTTTATGTCCTCGTTGTGCACATGAGAGGGCAGATTTGATTCACATGTTTTGGACATGTCCTATGGCAAGACAATTATGGTTAAAGGTTATTTTCTGGTTCAATTAGCTTTATAAAACAACAATTGGATTAGCTGCGGAAGATGTTATCTTTCTACTTCCGCCACAAGAGGCTGTTAATGATATTACTATAAATAGTTTAAATACTATTATTTTGACTGTTAGATATTGTTTACTTAAAAACTGGAAAGCTAGCCGTCTACCGGGATTAGCTATGGTCTTTAAAATGTTACAAGATCAAATTGTTTTTGAATCATACCATCTTTATGAAGCTTCGGAGAAACGAATCAAGAAGTTCCTCTGGAAATGGACGCCAGTTATCTTATCTTATTCACTTCCTTTGCAAAAGCGGATCCTCTCGTCTTTCCTATCTTCAGTAAGTTTTGCGGAACTAACTTTACTTAATATTTTTCCACACACTTGGATTACTATACGGTAGGCGTTCCCTGGTCAGCTACGTGCTGGGGGGGCGAGGGTGGCGTCCGGGGTGGGGAGGGAGAGAGAAATATTGATTTTTATAAGTATTTTCCTTTTTCTTTTTTTTTTTTTTTTTTTTCTTTTCTCGAAGGCAAGGAATATGGACAGGAATGTAAGGAAAATCCATCTAAGGAAGGCATCAACTGTCTATTTTTTTAGTTATTTTAGACAGAAGCATTAATCATATTCCTTGTAGGCAGGTAGCTGTTTAGAACCATTCAATCTGTGTGAAGATTGGAATTAGTGTTGATGATTTCCACAATGTTAATGTATTATTTGTTTAGATGTGTACAGATTTGCTAGATATATAGAGACGTGGAGCTGTGTCTCCAGACAAGATGTACGAAATGCTGTTTTTTTTTCTTTTTTTTCTTCTTTTTTTCTTTTTCTCTCCTTTTTGTATGATTTATTCCCTATGTACCAAATAATGAATAAAAAATGATTTAAAAAAAAAAAAAAAAAAAAAAGATTGCTGCTTCATAACTTGTTTTTCTGGTGAGCCTGAAGGCTCGCCAGAAACACGGGGCTTCATGCTACATACAGAGCTTGATAAATATGCCCCTTTGTCAAGTCATTACATTATTTTTGATCTGTTAAAAAACGATTAGTACACAAATTAAACCCCCTCACCAAATTAGAACCCAAAGTGTTTGAGTGTGTAGATGACCTGTCACAAAATTTTTATCATTTTCTACAAGGCAGAGATAGAAATACACTTGCTTAATTCAAGCTTTTTGGCTTTTCACTGCTATTTTATACTCCTACATCAGGAAAAAAAAATTCAAAATGGCCTGTTGTTTTATTAACAGTTTTACTGCGATTACTTCCTTTAAACGGCTCCTTCATGAAGCATGGGTCTACACATCATTTAAATAAGCTGCTGCTTGTCCCGTATTGCCACCTATGTCATTTATGATGTCACTTTCCCAATCACCAATCCAGTTGTCGTTTTCTCGGCTTTCCTTACTAGGCTGATGGCTAAAGACAGGCTAAAAGTATTTTGTGTAAGTTAAGGGTGTGTGTTAGGACCAACCAACAGGATTGCAATATCACTTTTGTTTACTACACTGTCAACTATGTCATGTGGGATTGGACTGTATACCAAAATACTATCGGCTAGATTACGAGTCTTGCGTTAGCCTTAAAAAGCAGCGTTGAGAGGTCCCAACGCTGCTTTTTAATGCCTGCTGGTATTACGAGTCTGGCAGGTACAGGTGTACTGCTCACTTTTCTTCCGCTACTCGAGCTTACCACAATTCCCCTTACCTAAATTGTGTATCCTATCTTTTCAATGGGACTTGCCTAACGCCGGTATTACGAGGCTTGGAAAAAGTGAGTGGTAGACCCTCTCCTGTCAAGACTCCTACCACATTTAAAAGTCAGTAGTAAAGAGTTTTATGGGCTAAGGCTGTAACATAAAACTCTTAACTAAAGTACTAAAAAGTACACTAACACCAATAAATTACCTATTAATCCCTAAACCGAGCCCCCCCCCCCCCCACATTGGAAACACATAAATAAAGTTTTTAACCTTTAATCTGCTGACCGGACATCGCCGCCACTTTAATAAATATATTAACCCCTAAATCGCCGCACTCCCACCTCGCAAACACTAATTAAATTTTATTAACCCCTAATCTGCCGTCCCTAACATCGCCGCCACCTACCTACATTTATTAACCCCTAATCTGCCACCCTCAATGTCGCGGCTTCTATATTAAATTTATTAACCCCTAAAACTAAATACTTACCTATAAAATAAACCCTAAGCTAGCTACAATATCTAATAGTTACATTTGTAGCTATCTTAGGATTTATTTTTATTTTACAGGCAACTTTGTATTTATTATAACTAGGAAGAAAAGTTATTAAATAGTTATTAACTATTTAATAACTACCTAGCTAAAATAAATACAAAAGTACCTGTAAAATAAATCCTAACCTAAATTACAATTACATCAGCCAATAGAATGCAAACTCAATCCTATTGGCTGATTGGATCAGCCAATAGGATTTTTCCTACCTTAATTCCGATTGACTGATAGAATCCTATCAGCCAATCGGAATTCAAGGGACACCATCTTGGATGACGTAATTTAAAGGAACCATCATTCGTTGTGTAGTCATTGGTCTGGATGGATGCTCCGCATTGGCTGGCTTCAAGATGGACCCGGATGGATGAAGATAGAAGATGCCGCCTGGATGAAGACTTCTGCCTATTTGGAGGTCTTCTTCTGCCCAGATTGAATGAAGACTTCTGCCCCTCTGGAGGACCATTTGTATGCCCAGCTGGGTGAAGACGTCTCACAGTAGGGTAATCTTCAAGGGGGTAGTGTTAGGTTTTATTAAGGGGTGATTGGGTGGGTTTTAGAGTAGGGTTGGGTGTGTGGGTTGTGAGTTTTAATGTTGGGGGTATTGTATTTTTTTTACAGGTAAAAGAGCTTATTACTTTGGGGCAATGCCCCGCAAAAAGCCCTTTTAAGGGCTATTTGTAATTTAGTATAGGGTAGGGATTTTTATTATTTTGGTGGGCTTTTTATTTTATTAGGGGGATTAGAGTAGGTGTAATTAGTTTAAAATTCTTGTAATTATTTTTTTTTGTGTAATTTAGTCTATTTATTTTAATTGTAATTAATTGTAGGTAATTTAGTTGATTTATTTAATGATAGTGTAGTGTTAGGTGTAATTGTAACTTAGATTAGGGTTTATTTTACAGGTAAATTTCTACTTATTTTAACTAGGAAGTTATTAAATAGTTAATAACTATTTAATAACTATTGTGCCTTGTTAAAATAAATACAAAGTTGCCTGTAAAATAAAAATAAACCTTAAGCTAGCTACAATGTAACTATTAGTTATATTGTAGCTAGCTTAGGGATTATTTTATAGGTAAGTATTTAGTTTTAAATAGGAATAATTTATTTAATTGTAGTAATTTTATTTAGATTATTTTAAATTATATTTAAATTAGGTGGGGTTAGGGTTAGACTTAGATTTAGGGGTTAATAAATTTATTATAGTGGCAGCAACGTTGGCGGCGGCAGATTAGGGGTTAATAAGTGTAGTTAGGTGGCGGCGACATTGGGGGCAGCAGAGTAGGGGTTAATAAATAAAAAGTAGGTTTGGCGATGTTGGGGGCAGCAGATTAGGGGTTCATAGGGATAATGTAGGTGGCAGCGGTGTCCGGAGCGGCAGATTAGGGGTTAATAATATTATGCAGGTGTCGGCGATGTCGGGGCAGCAGATTAGGAGTTAATAAGTGTAAGATTAGGGGTGTTTAGACTCGGGGTTCATGTTAGGGTGTTAGGTGTAGACATAACTTTTGTTTCCCATAGGAATCAATGGGGCTGCGTTAGAAGCTGAACGCTGCTTTTTTGAAGGTGTTAGTTTTTTTTTCAGCGGATTCTGCCCCATTGATTCCTAGGGGGAAATCGTGCATGAGCACGTTTTGCCAGCTCACCGCTACCGTAAGCAGCGCTGGTATTGAGGTGAGATGTGGAGCTAAATTTTGCTCTGCGCTCACCTTTTTGCGGCTAATGCTGGGTTTAAAAAACCTGTAATACCAGCGTTGTCTTAAGTGAGCGGTGAAAAAAAAACTGCTTGTTAGCATCGCACCCCTGTTACCGCAAAACTGGTAATCTCGGTGTATGTAAATAAATCCATCATTTATCTTAGCAATATTATTGGGTGTGTATTTCTTTGCATTTTTGCGTTCATGTCAGAATGCATAGTAAAGTATCTAACGGCTAGATTTAGAGTTTTGTCGGTAAGGACCCGCGTAGCTGACGCCGGCTTTTTTCTGGCCGCACCATAAAAATAACTCTGGTATTGAGAGTCCACATAAAGGCTGCGTTAGGCTCCAAAAAAGGAGCGTAGAGCATATTTAACGCAGCTTCAACTCTCGATACCAGAGTTGCTTACGGACGCGGCCAGCCTCAAAAACGTTCTCGTGCACGATTCCCCCATAGGAAACAATGGGGCTGTTTGAGCTGAAAAAAAACCTAACACCTGCAAAAAAGCCGCGTTCAGCTCCTAACGCAGCCCCATTGTTTGCTATGCGGAAACACTTCCTACGTCTGCACCTAACACTCTAACATGTACCCCGAGTCTAAACACCCCTAACCTTACACTTATTAACCCCTAATCTGCCGCCCCCGCTATCGCTGACCCCTGCATATTATTATTAACCCCTAATCTGCCGCTCCGTAAACCGCTGCTACTTACATTATCCCTATGTACCCCTAATCTGCTGCCCCTAACACCGCCGACCCCTATATTATATTTATTAACCCCTAATCTGCCCCCCACAATGTCGCCTCCACCTGCCTACACTTATTAACCCCTAATCTGCCGACCGGACCTGAGCGCTACTATAATAAAGTTATTAACCCCTAATCCGCCTCACTAACCCTATAATAAATAGTATTAACCCCTAATCTGCCCTCCCTAACATCGCCGACACCTAACTTCAATTATTAACCCCTAATCTGCCGACTGGAGCTCACTGCTATTCTAATAAATGTATTAACCCCTAAAGTTAAGTCTAACCCTAACACTAACATCCCCCTAAGTTAAATATAATTTTAATCTTTGACAGGGTTCATAGGCTCCCTAGAGGGAGGAATGTTTCGGCGGACAAGCCTAGGGACGTAATTGCCAGATTCCATTACTTTACATACAAGGAGCAGATCCTAAGAGCCATGTTTTAACGGCCAGAGCTACCCAAGAGATTCGAATCCATACAAATATTCCCAGACCTGTCCCAATATACAGTACAAAAGAGAGGTACTTTCAGAGAGGTAACCAGATCGTTGAGACAGTCTGGAATAAAATACAGATGGGGTTACCCCACTAAGTTGCTGATACAGAAAGATGGACGCCTCTACACTGCTGATACACCTGATAAAGGGCTTCTACTTCTTAAAGGATGGTCAACACAAGGCAAGCAAGGTGAGGAGGCTGAACCCTCTCTTCCGTTGAGCACAAAGCAAAGCAATTCATCTGCCTCACTTTTGAGGCCCACAGCCTTTGAATGGAGACCACTTACACAGAGGCCTGCTGCCCCTAAAAGAAGAAACTCAATTCCCCAACAGCTGTTGCCGACAGGATCAGAGAATCCCTCAGAAGACGAGGACTGATAAGTATACTTTTTTCCTCTTTCAATACTGACTTGCTGATATTGCTATGTTAAATTGAGGGAGAACTTGTTTTTCTATTTTTGGGGTGTTCTTTCTGCATGTCACGCACACCCTAGAGATTTGTACTTTTGTAAGGTGGGGCTCCTGGCCCTCTTCCCTTTTCACCGCACGTGGATAAAGGGCTCTCCTGTTCATTTTGGTGGGTGATTGCATAGCGCTGCAGCTCCCACAGACTTTATTGTGACCTAGATCTCCAGTGTGACCTAACATTCTACATGTCCCTCTAACATATAGACTTTTATGGATCATTTCTAACCTCATTGGTGTCCATGGTTATTCACCACATTGGGGAACATACCTGACTGTCTGAGACCTCATGAGAGCAGCTGCTCCAAAATTTGCTATACCGCAGGATGGGTGTACATTGCAAGACTTTGATTAGATCCATAAAAGAAATGTTCGATGTTTAAACTAATATGTTTTTTTTTTTTAGGTGGGACTCTTGTAAGTGATTAGAGGTATACTACATTATGTGTGGCTGGGACGGTGAAGGCTGAGTTCTGGATTACACCACATCTGGTCAATTCCATCTGGAGACCTGCCTCCCCCGTCTCACCGCCATACTCTTAGGCAGTTAAAAACATTAGTAATTTATATAGAGACATGGGTCTATAGCCGGCCTTTTTTCCCTAAGGTGTCTTTGATAATTATTTTGTCCGGTTCCAGATCAGACCTGCTAGATACTCATAAATGATTACCAACATTTAGTTATTATGATAATATCGGCCCAGATGATCCGGATTGGTACCATATGCCAAGCTCTTAGGAGGCATATGTCACGGATTAGTTGATTGCTATTATATATATATTTCTGGAACTTATGCCATGTTTTGTCACCTAATCACAATAGATATATAGCTTGGGGCCCTTAGACTTATGTTATGTTCTACTACCTGGATGAGTTTTGTGTACAGTTGTGCTAAGTTATCTGTTGCTGCTATGAAACCCTTGGTTTGTGCGTGGCGGGGGCGGCGCTGGACACCTGCCCTGTCATTATATCCTGACACATTTTCAAGAGGCCATGGGTCCGCCCTGTCCTTTTGCCACGGGCAACTCCCAACGGCAGTAATGTTATTATATGTATAACCTTAGACCTGGTTAGGAGAACCTAGATGGGGGGATTTCTTTGTTATATTGACATTTAACCCAAAATTTTAGTAATGAGCATATTATGGGAGATGTGAACATATGGGCAATCTGCTAACGCACTACATACCCAATCTAGACTTATGCTCTGCCTACACATATGGTTAGGTTAACATCTTCCTTTTATGCAGTTTATGTTATTTATATAAGATGTATCACTATAGGAACACAATATAGCCATTGCATTGATTTCTATATAAAATAACAAGATTGTTAGTACAAAACTGATGGTATTGGCTGTGAATTACTGATTGTTTTATTAACGTAGTATATGCTTGTTTAGTTTTAAATTCTGTTCTACCTTCTACATAAGTTATGTGTGTATTGATTTGCTGAGTTATTTGCTGCCAATGTAAACCCTTGGGTTATGTGCGGTAGAAGCGGCGACAAACGCTGACCCTGCCATTGCGCTTGGGATCATCCTCTAATGGGCGGGCGCCCACTCGCCCTTCGGTCGCACGCAATTCTCAACGGTACCAATGTTATCATATGTACAAACCCAGACCTGTTTAAGCCAACATGGATAATAAGATTGGCCTACAATGTTGAAATTTGAAATGTTTTAGTAGCTAGGAGTTAATAGTTGACATTTTAGTATAGCATTTGCCTACCTGGTCTTAGCATAGTCCTCTCTAGGACACCCAAAAAGACATCTGGCGCAGGCTGATCAATACATACCCTTTAGAATGCGTGTGAAAAACTTCACCCGCTGATTTATTGCCAAAATAAGGGAAGTTTACCACCCCCCTGATCATTAGATTAATTGGCACAGACATGACACATACCCACCCCTTCATGTGATAGTAACTCCCTCTGAGTTTAGGCCTGCCCCGGCCTCATACCATCTTAAGTTCTGAAGTTTAACTCTTGTAGATCTTGTAACGTTACTCTTCACCCCCCCCAAGGGTAAAACCAAAGCTTACGAGAAGTAAGCAAGAGAACATAGATTCAATCGAAACCACAAATTTATTTACATACTATACTAGTCCACCCCTCTCTGTTAAGAGAGGAGGGCAATAAGAACATAAATATTTTATTGTTGCCTCTCTGGTCTTCTGTATAAGATCCTTACTTTTTCCCCTCCCTCCAATCCTCCCTTCCGCTCCTGTCTCTATCTTATCCCTCCCCTCCCCCTTTTTTTTTTTTTTTTTTTTTTTTCTCCTCCTAGGATGGCCTCCGATCTTAAATTCGTCTCCCTAAATGCAAAGGGACTAAATTCACCCTATAAAAGAAGCCTTCTACAATCCTTTCTGACTAAACTTAAATGCGATTTGTCCTTCCTCCAGGAGACACACTGGGCATCCAACAGGGTTCCAAATTTTAAATCTAGACACTACCCACTGGTCCTTAGTTCGACCTTCCAAGACAAAAGTAGGGGAGTCTCGATATGCATTAGCAAAATGGTAGCATTTCAACAGCTACATGTTGAATCAGACCCGGAGGGAAGATTTTTGATACTAGTTTGCAGGTTGAATTCACACCTATTTACCCTCGCGAATGTGTATGCCCCCAATCAGGGCCAGATTAAATTTCTGCGTAAGATGCTATCCTTTATAGAAGGCTTGCGACAGGGCACCCTAGTGTTGGGAGGGGACTTCAATCTAATCTGGGACCCCCAGTTAGACAAAAGGCTCCCAAGTGGTAAAGTGACAGATCAATATTCGCAGTCCACAGCTCCTAAATTTCAACACCTTATATATCAATCTTCTCTTTATGATGTGTGGAGGGCTTGTCACCCAGACACTAGGGATTACACGTACTTTTCACCCCCACACCGTTCATATTCACGACTGGATTTTTTTTTTGTGGACTCCTGGACACTGAATAAAGTCACGAGCTCCACTATATATAGCTGCCCCTGGTCAGATCATGATGCGGTGACGATGTCAATAAACGTAGATGGATCCGCTTCATGTAGACCTCCCTGGAGACTCCCCAGGTTTTTATGGGAGGATACGTCTTTCACCTCTGAGCTACTTGAAAAAGTAGAGGAATTCCTGGAGACAAATGGTCCTCGTGACACCTCTCATCAAATTAGATGGGCGGCTTTGAAGGCATTTTTCAGAGGATTCTGCATCGCTAAAGCTGCAAGTATTAAAAAACACTGGGGTGCCCCTCTGGGAAAACTGACCTGCGAATTGCGCACCAAGGAAAAACAAAACAAGCTATCCCCTACTGCTAGTCTGTCCGCTGACATTCATGGTTTGAAAACACAAATTAAGAATCTGGAACTGGAGAGAGTCAAGCATGCTCTGGCCAAGTTCAAGATGGTCATGTATTCGAAAAGTAACAAGGCGGGCATTTTGTTGGCAAATAAATTAAAACAGAAGACAGCTATCTCCAGAATACCCTATATCAACCACAACGAGCGGAAGTGTTATGCACCAGATGATATAGGGAAAGCATTTGCGGATTTTTATGAACGACTCTATAACATTGAAGCCTCGGAGGCACCTGTTAAGGCCACACCTTCAGAAATATCTTTATTTCTTGAGCAGCTACATCTACCCACATTGTCCGATGAGGACAAAGATAAACTAACGGAGCCTTTTAATGAGCTAGAAATAGGCTTGGGGATCAAGCAATCGAAAAATGGAAAAGCGCCGGGCCCAGATGGGTTTCCGGGGCAATTCTACAAAAAGACGCAAACCCTGCTAAGACCCGTATTATGTCAGATGTATAATGAAATCTGTGAGAGAGAGGAGATACTGGAGGAGTTCCTTGAAGCGACTATTGTCGCTATCCCTAAACCAGGTAAGAATCCCTCATACTGCTGCAATTACCGCCCTATCTCGCTGATAAATGTAGATATAAAATTGTATTCTAAACTCATAGCAGATAGATTGGCCTCCTTACTCCCATCTTTGATAGAGACCGATCAGGTGGGCTTCGTCAGGGGGCGCCAAGGCCCTGATAATACCAGGCGACTAATCACAGTCTTTACAGAGGCGAGATGTTCGGGAATTCCCCTCCTGGCCCTGTCCCTAGATGCCGAAAAGGCATTTGACAGGGTCAGGTGGGAATACATGTGGAAGGCTCTGGGAGATTTTGGCTTCCCACTCCGGGCCATTAATATGATTAAGGCCCTATATTCTAATCCAAGTGCCAAGGTGCGAGGTACAGGATTCTGTTCCCCGAAATTTGCCATTTCAAACGGCACTCGGCAGGGGTGCCCGCTGTCGCCCCTGCTTTTTGCCTTAGTTATGGAGCCGCTGGCGGAAATGATTCGGTCTACACCAACTATTGAAGGAATACCGATGGGTACTACTCAAGAGAAAATCTTGGTGTATGCCGACGATGTGACTCTCCTTCTTACAAATCCCATGTCATCAGTTCCGGCAGTTTTTGCCACATTAGATAGCTTCAGTGGTTTAAGCTATTACAAAGTGAATAAGACTAAAACAGAAGCTTATGGGATTAATCTCTCCGATGAACAACTTTTGCAGCTGAGAGAAAGTCACGATTTTCATTGGTCTGCAGATAACATTAAACATTTGGGTGTCTATTTGAGCGCGGACATAGATGAAACCTTATCGCTGAACTTTGACACGCTGATCAAGGATCTAAAGAACTTGACAAATAGATGGGACTTCAAAGAAGTCTCTTGGCTGGGAAGAGTGGCCACAGTAAAGATGTCTTTACTCCCTAAGGCTTTGTACCTCTTTCGATGCATCCCCTTGAATGTCCCCCACGGCATCCTGCAACAGATTCACCAGATCTTTAGCAGGTATGTATGGGCGCATGGACCCCCAAGAATTAGTCATAAAATTATGCAAAGAGAGTATGAGAGGGGCGGAGTTGCTTTCCCCAGTATTTATCTTTATTACGAGGCCACGAGACTCTCGCATATCACGGCATGGGGCCCTACCGCCGAATGGCCGAGATGGTTCTGATTAGAGGAACTCCATTTACCAGAGGGATTAGACCTTCCCAGTCTTTTATGGGTACCTAGCTATAAACAACTGGTTAACATGCTTACCAACCCTGTTGTACAACATAACATCAGAATATGGCATGCACTCAGACACCACTCACAGATCGCCCCGCACCCCTCGCCAATCCACCAACTACGAGGCCTGATGTGGGACTGACCAGACGTCCATGTTGAGTACTGGATCCAGCATGATCTCGGCACGGTGGAACAATTATTTTCCAATAATAGGCTATTGACAGTCCCTCAAGTGCTTGATTCTCTGAGAGGACCACCTCTCTGGTTCCACTTCGAATGCTCTAGAATACTCAGCTTCCTACACTCCTGGAAGTTTGGAGCCCGTGGACTTAGGACACACTCCCAATGGGAGGAAAGATGGATGAATGAACTGGGTACATATAAGCCCCTTACATTCCACTACCAAGCTATTCTGCGGGATCATTCGGTTGGTCTTCCTGGTCAAATCAAACGGTGGTGTAGAGAATTTCCTTGAAAATATCAGATACCGAACTAAGCATGGCTATCACCTTAACAAAAAAAACGATCCATTGCACAACCATCTTTGAAGGCTACATGAAGCTTATTTTAAGATGGTACAGAGTGCCCACCAGACTGTCTAGGATGTTCCCAGCAACCTCCTCGGAGTGCTGGAGACTCTGTGGCGGCGAGGGTTCAGATCTGCATGTGTGGTGGTCCTGCCCTAAGATCCTTGAATTATGGAGAGATGTTGAGACTCTCCTGCACTCCATGAATGTGAATGTACAGCTGACCCCTAGTCAGGCTCTTTTTCATATATTCGATAAACAACTGTCTAAACGTAGTAAACAGTTAGTAATCTATATTGTGGCGGCCACAAAGTTATGCATCGCCAGGGCATGGAAACAAGCTGACCCACCCACTATTACAGCTGTTTGTTATGTGGTACAATATCTGGCTAAAATGGAAAAATTTGCATATAATGCCTTGGAACGGATGGAGGACTATTGGGCGATTTGGGAAGATTGGATTGAAATCCAATAATCGTATGAACGCGAAAGTAAAATTGCCCAGTAATTCGGGAGGAAACTGCCCAAGAGTAAATTCTGTTCTTCACAATTATTCCCTTTTTTTTTTTCTCTTCTTTTCTCTTTCTCCCTTCTCTCCCTCTTATCTCCCCCTTTTTCCCCCTCTCCCCTTCCACTAGTCTGAATCCCTTATCCTTCCCCCTTCCCTTATTCTCAAAGCACAAGACCAGTTGAGGCAATATCGCCGATTTGTTACAGTTTAGGGTTCACAGTTGATAACCCAGGTTTCCAGCGTTAAACACTAAATATATCTGTTTTGTCACTTGAGATTCCTATTGCATTGAATGTGGTACTATTACTAAAGTTTCTATGTATATACTTAGGCCACTGTATAATTGAACCTTCTCCATGAATGTACCGAGCTTTGATGTGAATTGTGAATCACCTGTAACGCTTTTATGGTTTTCCTGTAACTTCTTACTATTGTATGCTATTTTGAACCTCAATAAAATTTGTTATTAAAAAAAAAATATATATATATAATTTTTTGTAATTAGTTTAAAATTGATCGGAACAGCCAATAGAATGCGAGCTCAATCTGATTGGCTGATTGGATCAGCCAATCGGATTGAACTTGATTCTGATTGGCTGATTCCATCAGCCAATCAGAATATTCCTACTTTAATTCCGATTGGCTGATAGAATCCTATCAGCCAATCGGAATTCGAGGGACGCCATCTTGGATGACGTCCCTTAAAGGAACCGTCATTCTTCAGTTGGACGTCGCCGGATGAAGATGGGTCGTTAGATTAAAATTATATTTAATTTAGGGGGGTGTTAGTGTTAGGGTTAGACTTTGCTTTAGGGGTTAATACATTTATTAGAATAGCGGTGAGCTCCAGTCGGCAGATTAGGGGTTAATAATTGAAGTTAGGTGTCGGCGATGTTAGGGAGGGCAGATTAGGGGTTAATACTATTTATTATAGGGTTAGTGAGGCGGATTAGGGGTTAATAACTTTATTATAGTAGCGCTCAGGTCCGGCTCAGGTTAATAAGTGTAGGCAGGTGGAGGCGACGTTGTGGGGGGCAGATTAGGGGTTAATAAATATAATATAGGGGTCGGCGGTGTTAGGGGCAGCAGATTAGGGGTACATAGCTATAATGTAGCTGGCGGCTCTTTGCGGTCGGCAGATTAGAGGTTAATTATTGTAGGTAGGTGGCGGCGACGTTGTGGGGGGCAGGTTAGGGGTTAATAAATATAATATAGGGGTCGGCGATGTTAGGGCAGCAGATTAGGGGTACATAGGGATAATGTAGCTGGCGGCGGCGTGCGGACAGCAGATTAGGGGTTAATAAGTGTAGGTAGCTGGCGGCAACGTTGTGGGGGGCAGATTAGGGGATAATAAATATAATATAGGGGTCGGCAGTGTTAGGGGCAGCAGATTAGGGGTACATAAGGATAACGTAGGTGGCGGTCGGCAGATTAGGGGTTAAAAAAATTGAATCGAGTTGCGGCGATGTGGGGGGACCTCGGTTTAGAGGTACATAGGTAGTTTATGGGTGTTAGTGTACTTTAGAGTACAGTAGTTAAGAGCTTTATGAACCGGCGTTAGCCCAGAAAGCTCTTAACTACTGACTTTTTTCTGCGGCTGGAGTTTTGTCGTTAGATTTCTAACGCTCACTTCAGACACGACTCTAAATACCGGAGTTAGAAAAATCCCATTGAAAAGATAGGATACGCAATTTACGTAAGGGGATCTGCGGTATGGAAAAGTCGCTGCTGAAAAGTGAGCGTTAGACCCTTTTTTGAGTAACTCCAAATACCGGAGGTAACCTAAAACCAGCGTTAGGAGCCTCTAACGCTGGTTTTCACGGCTACTGCCAAACTCTAAATCTAGGCCTATACGAGCTACGTATTTATATGTGTGTCAGGTCTCTGTCTTAATATTTATGGAAAGTATATTCTCTATTTTTGTACTTTGTAATAATGGATTTAGGATCCATAAAATAATCTGAAATAGGTATGAATCTATCAAGACCCCAGTTCTGATCAGAGTTTTCTAAATGTATTTTCATATTGATGAATACCAGGGAAACTGTTTGCGTAACCTTACTTCTTATATTGTTTTAACTATTTGTTTACCATAACATTCTACTATTTCCCTATTTATATTCTAGGTATATATACTGTAGATCGAGAGAACCTTTGTCATTTTGAGGATGGTACTATTTTTAAAAATAATGTTCCCCACCACTTATTGATTATTAAAAAAATATATATTTTCTGTTATTGTTAATCTTCCTACAGGTGCTTTACTACTGTATATCATATACAAGATTATATTAGCAATCCAATACTATAAACATTTGATCCACATATATAGACTAACTCAGGCCTAGATTTGGAGTTCGGCGGTAAAAGGGCTGTTAACGCTCCGCGGGCTTTTTTCTGGCCGCACCATAAAATTAACTCTGGTATCGAGAGTTTAATCAAATGCTGCGTTAGGCTCCAAAAAAGGAGCGTAGAGCATTTTTACCGCAAATGCAACTCTCGATACCAGAGTTGCTTACGGACGCGGCCGGCCTCAAAAACGTGCTCGTGCACGATTCTCCCATAGGAAACAATGGGGCTGTTTGAGCTGAAAAAAAACCTAACACCTGCAAAAAAGCAGCGTTCAGCTCCTAACGCAGCCCCATTGTTTCCTATGGGGAAACACTTCCTACGTCTGCACCTAACACCCTAACATGTACCCCGAGTCTAAACACCCCTAACCTTACACATATTAACCCCTAATCTGCCGCCCCCGCTATCGCTGACCCCTGCATATTTTTTTTAACCCCTAATCTGCCGCTCCGTAAACCGCCGCAACCTACGTTATCCCTATGTACCCCTAATCTGCTGCCCCTAACACCGCCGACCCCTATGTTATATTTATTAACCCCTAATCTGCCCCCCACAACGTCGCCGACACCTGCCTACACTTATTAACCCCTAATCTGCCGAGCGGACCTGAGCGCTACTATAATAAAGTTATTAACCCCTAATCCGCCTCACTAACCCTATCATAAATAGTATTAACCCCTAATCTGCCCTCCCTAACATCGCCGACACCTAACTTCAATTATTAACCCCTAATCTGCCGATCGGAGCTCACCGCTATTCTAATAAATGGATTAACCCCTAAAGCTAAGTCTAACCCTAACACTAACACCCCCCTAAATTAAATATAATTTACATCTAACGAAATAAATTAACTCTTATTAAATAAATGATTCCTATTTAAAGCTAAATACTTACCTGTAAAATAAATCCTAATATAGCTACAGTATAAATTATAAACCATTTATTTAATAAGAGTTAATTTATTTCGTTAGATGTAAATTATATTTAACTTAGGGGGGTGTTAGTGTTAGGGTTAGACTTAGCTTTAGGGGTTAATCCATTTATTAGAATAGCGGTGAGCTCCGGTCGGCAGATTAGGGGTTAATAATTGAAGGTAGGTGTCGGCGATGTTAGGGAGGGCAGATTAGGGGTTAATACTATTTATGATAGGGTTAGTGAGGCGGATTAGGGGTTAATAACTTTATTATAGTAGCGCTCAGGTCCGCTCGGCAGATTAGGAGTTAATAAGTGTAGGCAGGTGTCGGCGACGTTGTGGGGGGCAGATTAGGGGTTAATAAATATAATATAGGGGTCGGCGGTGTTAGGGGTAGCAGATTAGGGGTACATAGGGATAACGTAGGTGGCGGCGCTTTGCGGTCGGAAGATTAGGGGTTAATTATTTTAAGTAGCTGGCGGCGATGTTGTGGGGGGCAGGTTAGGGGTTAATAAATATAATACAGGGGTCGGCGTGGTTAGGGGCAGCAGATTAGGGGTACATAAATATAACGTAGGTGGCGGTCGGCAGATTAGGGGTTAAAAATTTTAATCGAGTGTCGGCGATGTGGGGGGGCCTCGGTTTAGGGGTACATAGGTAGTTTATGGGTGTTAGTGTACTTTAGGGTACAGTAGTTAAGAGCTTTATGAACCGGCGTTAGCCAGAAAGCTCTTAACTCCTGCTATTTTCAGGCGGCTGGAATCTTGTCGTTAGAGCTCTAACGCTCACTTCAGAAACGACTCTAAATACCAGCGTTAGAAAGATCCCATTGAAAAGATAGGCTACGCAAATGGCGTAGGGGGATCTGCGGTATGGAAAAGTCACGGCTGAAAAGTGAGCGTTAGACCCTTTAATCACTGACTCCAAATACCAGCGGGCGGCCAAAACCAGCGTTAGGAGCCTCTAACGCTGGTTTTGACGGCTACCGCCGAACTCCAAATCTAGGCCTCAGTTAGATATTTAATATGATGTTTATATTCAGTTTAAAATGATCATATACTATACTACTTATTACTAGTTCAATGTATGAGCACTGAAATCTATTGGTTAGACTAGATGGATATATAAATACTACTCTAAAGCAAAGTGTTGTAGCCCAGTATTCTAAGAAAAGTTCCCATTGTTACAACAGCATTTTTCAAGTCTATAGCCCTTCCCATTCAAATACCTCAAAACATTAAAAATAAATTTTATTCAATTTTAATATTTTATAATGGGTTTTACTGTGTATTTACTGTAAATATTTTACATTCTAAAATTTTTTACATAGTAGAAAATGTTTTTTTTTAAAATATATATTCCTATATACTGTGTATTATATATATATATATATATATATATATATATATATATATATATATATATATATATATATCCAAAAAAAAAAAAAAGAAAAGAAAAAGCCATAGTTGCCTTAAAAACAAAGTCCAATTTTAATGGTCACGTTAAAAAGCTTTGACAGAACTCAGTGTGAAAATTCTTCTAGGATCTGTACGCAAACCCTGTGAGTACCAGCATGAAGTATCCGTTGTTTTCATACATCCACTGTATGTTAAGGACTACCCAGCTCAGGCATACCATATAGAGAATGATTTTGGGGATAGTCTGCTCCTGCAGCTTTCGAACACAGCCGTGATTTCCTTTTGTTATTTAAATTATATATATATATATATATATATATATATATATATATATATATATATATATATATATATATACTGTAGAAATATATATTTAAAAATAAAAAGAACATTTTCTTTTACGTGAAGAACACTTGAATGTAAAATATTCATAACTATCTTTGGGTTTAGCGCTGTAGGTCTAACACAGTGTTGGGTTTTTTTTTTAACAGTAAGCTCCCTTAAAGTCTAAGGGGAGAAGTTAATTTGGTCATGATATCCAAAATCCTGAAGATAGCGCGCATCCTTTTACTTTCAACTTGTAATATGCACATTAACCCGCCAGCGGTAAAGTTTACTTCCAGCGGTGTTTGCGCGTGAGTGAAATCGCTAAAAAGCGAGCCGCTTGTAATCTAGCTGTATGAGTTTAACTCTTACAAATGGGTTAAGCACCTATTTAACGTCTAATAAAAATAAAATTGAGCTTGAAGTGAAGTGGTGTTAACACTTTCGATACTGACCATATAAAATATCCAAATGTCAACAGTTCTTGGTGTTTTATAATACAGGGGACTATTTAAGAATGTGCAAGTGGACATATTGCAGATTATGTCGCCATTTATCATTGCGCCAGCAGTTCTTGTGAACTGCTGGTGCAATACCGCCCCCTGCAGATTTGCGGCCAATTGGCCGCTAGCAGGGGATGTCAATCAACCTGATCGTATTGGATTGGGTTGATTTCCCGGCGATGTCTGTCCACCACCTCAGAGCAGGCGGACAGGTTATGAAGCAGCAGACTTTAGACTGCTGCTTCATAGCTTGTGTTTCTGGCAAGCCTTCAGGCTCGCCAGAAACACGGGGCATCAAGCTCCATACGGAGCTTGATAAATAGGCCCCACAGCCTTTATTGCAGAAAAGATCCTCAAAGGTGATTCTCAAAGGAAAAAAAAAGGTAACATAGCATAAATCTGTTTACAATGGAATGCAGTATCAGAGCAGATCCGGTCCTACTCACGTAATAAAGAGCAACAACTTGCTCTAGGGTAAGCTCTCAAACAAATCTCCCTGGCAGCAGCATACAAATTTATTAAAATGTTTAAAATCAAACAGACATCACTTGAGGTTTAACAGCTCAGGTTTAGACTCACATATAGGCCCATAGTTATCAAGGTCTGTCAGACCTGATCTGACAGTGCGGATCAGGTCCAACAGACCTTGCTGAATATGGCGAGCAATACGCTCGCCATATTCAGTATTGCACCAGCAGCTCACAAGAGCTGCTGGTGCAACGCCGCCCCCTGCAGACTCGCGGCCAATAGGCCGCCAGCCGGGGGTGTCAATCAACCAATCGGTAATCGATCGGGTTGATTTCCGGCGATGTCTGTCCGCCTGCTCAGAGCAGGCGGACAGGTACTGGAGCAGCGGTCTTTGTGACCGCTGCTTCATAACTGCTGTTTCTGGCGAGCCTGCAGGCTCACCAGAAACAGGGGGCATCAAGCTCCATTTGGAGCTTGATACATATGCCCCAGAGTGTGTTTAAGTTCTTTGAATTAGAACTTATTTCAACACTGTGGGTAATGGTGCCGTATTTTAAATGTAACCCCTCCTGGTGATTAGTCTGTATATTTCCTCCAAATACTCCGACGTACGTTTCACTGATTGTACTAAGCTTCTTCATGGAGATTTTCTTGGTTCCAAATGTTCTTGTTTATGTCCTTGAGGCTGTGCTAATTGTTGGATGTCCAATTCAAATTTGTTCAATTAAGTCCACTGAAAGTATTGTATTCAACCTATGAAATGTGCTCAGTCATACCAGACACAAAAATAAAAAACATAGTTAAAAATTCCTCAGCAATGCGCTGCAACATTGCATAAAAAGTGTGTTACACAAAATTTAAAATAAAATACATCTAATACATAGACATAAATACACATGTATAACATTTACAATCCATTTTTTAAACACATTTAGCAGAAAGTGGTTTACATAAAAGAAATTTGGATTAAAACCTGGGTCCCTAGGTTCTAAGGTTACATGTAAAACTACTGGGCTATGTAGCCTTTATGTGATCCCAAACCTCATAGTATTCTTGTCCTTTGTTCTTTTTGAATCCATAATAATAATTGAAAGCGCTATGTCCGAATTTATTTAACGTCTGGTGAAGAGCAGGTGCGCACTAATTGGAGCTAACTGAACATATCTGGTAAGCTAATGACTAATCACCAGCTAGTTCCTAGCATTTATTTTTTGCCCCCTGAGCCCACCTAAGTATGCTTTTCAACAAATGATGGAAAGAGAACACAATACATTTCATAATAGAAAAAAAATGAAAAGTCTTTTAAAAATGGCATGGTTTATCTGAACCATGAAAAAATAATTTTGACTTTCATGTCCCTTTAAATACACATTGTATTTAAGGTTTTAAAATGCATTCACCTGCAGTGATGTTTATATGAGCGTTTATGTTGTCAGTATGTCCTCAATTTTGACTGTAACATAAGATCGACAAGCTGATGGTTCACCACATGAGTCTTTAATTGATATTCTTAAGTTGTTTTGATCTCATATAGATTAGCTCAGACTTTCATGAGTTTTGTAGAACAAACCGTGCCCTTTGATAAAGTAGTGAAAACTAACTCAATTACTCTATTATTTGTTTCCAAATTGTACTTTTGACTATGAATAGTTTCCAAGAAAAGAACAAAATTCTGCAGAATTATCATAAAACATTTTGTACATTTCATCATGTAGTAATGTGATATAGGGACAAACAGCTAACAATAGGAAAATTATATTAATTCAGTTGGAGAAATACATATTAAATATTGTGGTAATATAGCCTTATAAATATATTCCTTGCAAAATAGTTTAATTCTCAAAACTTCTTTATTTTTTGTGGTATATTATGCAGTTTTGCAACAACAACAAAAACAAATAATAATAATATGGTTGTAACACTAAAATGACTATGTTAGAACAGTTCATTATTTTTCTACAATTCTTTTCAGTTGGGCTAACAACCGTTATCTATGGACAAGCATGAGAAAAAAAGTGACAAAGCAGATGACAGATTTTCATCAATCTTATTATATTGCTACACCAATGTCAAATCCTTATTTACATCAAAATAGATTTGATGTCATAAATCAAACAGTGAACAGTTTTTTGAATTCTGAACTAAAACATCTATTACACACCAGAGGGACCTTTTGACATGAATCATGGGCATGATCATGTGATCACTGTATTCAGGCTTAGTATAAATGTCAAAAGAAATCACCAAAGAAATAGAAGGTGGCAGAGATGTATTTAAAGTAGAAAACTCATTTATTTCAAAGTGTGTGACCTCATTAATATGAAGTTGACATATTGTGACATCTAGAACGTCAAGGTTTTAAAAATAACAACCTTACAAGCCTATATTATTAATGTTTTTTTTTTTAAAGGACCAGCAGAGCCGTGTTTCAGGCATGCTAGTATATATAGATTTTTACACATTTGCAGACTTGTTACCAATTCCCTGCCAGAGCCAGTAGCTTTATAAAGAAATGCAGAGCCTTACTTACATTCCTATTTATTTTGAATATTGTTTCAATGCCCCGTATTATTATTTATTTATTTTTTTAGCAGTGACTAAATTGACCAAAAAGGTCATCTCAGGTTAATAAAACATTTTTTTTTTTTAAATGAACAGCATGATATTGATCAATTCTAATTCATTTGTTATTTTAATATTTTTCAAAATTCTCTTGTTGACTCATTGCAAATTGCAAGCTGACGTGAGCAGATCAAAATAGTTGCAAATGACAAGCCCATGTGCGTATCTTATAGAGACTAAGGACGAACTGTTACTTAGCAACTTAATTTCATCCTTTTGCTGTTGAGGGCCTGCGTCACTTTGCCTTACAAGCCACTACAAAATACTTGTTTCCAAGAATAACGGCTTGTCCATGCAAATTATTTTCAGTGACCTGCCCAGTTAGATCCTGCCACTAAAAGTTTTTGTTAGATTGTAGCAGTTTTCGTTTTTTTTAATCAAGACAGTACAAGTTATGTCACTGAAATGAAAACATTTTTAAACATTTATAGACAAAAAGGTAAGTACTTAAAGCCCTTATGATTTACTAGAATTGATACTTATTATAGATAATAACATTAAAAAGGATTCAGATGACATATGTTATCTTTTTCTTTCTAGAATTGAAGAGATATTGATGGGTACATATCTACAAAAATATACCATAGATTGATGCACACTGCTGTCAAAGAAACATTTTTCAAAAATATTTCAACAACTGCAAAATGTTGTTTATTTGATATTGTGGGGCCCATTTATTATGGTGCTAGCGGACATGATCCGATATTGCGGATCATGTCCGCTGCACATCGATAAAAGCCGACAGTATGCTCTGTTGGCATTTATCCTTGCACCAGCAGTTCTAGTGAACTGCTGGTGCAATGCCGCCCCCTGCAGATTCGCAGCCAATTGGCCGCTAGCAGGGGGTGTCAATCAACCCGATCATATTCGATTGAGTTGATTTCTGTCCGCTGCCTCAGAGCAGGCGGACAGGTTATGGAGCAGCGGTCTTTAGGAGCATGATAAATATGCCCCTGTGTCTGGAACTCAAAAGCTTTATATCAAAGTGCTTGGGAAAGCTCTCCCCTAGGTATCCTGAATTGGCCAAAATTATGAAAAGAAAAACATGAAAATCAAATCCATTATAAAATTATAATTTAAATTCAGAGGTAGTTTTGCTGATTTTTAACAGTCTGTGAAGTAGTAGGCAGAAACAAGCAACTACATGTCACTCTGATCCGGTTCTGGCCACCGCTCCTCTCACTTGTCATGGCCGTTGCCATGGACGCGACAGCTGCCTTTGATGCCGGTCCTGATTGCAGCTGAATGCTTCCTCTGGCGTGAATCTACGTCTTTGTAAGTACCTCTGTTGCCTTTTATCATTGCCCAAGTATAGGTGTTACTGTGTGTGCTCCTGGGTGCTTACTTTCTAAACTGAACTATTGATTGCCTTATTGCTACTGAACTCTGCCTGTCTCAAGACTACTCTTCTGATTAACCCATGAACTGCTGACTGCCATATTGTTGCTGAACTCTGCCTGTCCCAGACCTCTCTACTGATTAACCCTGTACTGCTAGTACTCTGGATTGCCTTGTTGTTGCTGAACTCTGCTTGCCTGACTACTCTCCAGTTATCCTCTGTAGTGCCATGAAGGATTGCCCTCTCTTCTGTGAGTACTGCTTACCTCATTTACTTACCTGTTCTCTTGTTCTGGGATATTTCCTTATCTTTTCACTTGATGCTGGGATAAGAAGACTTCTGGCCAAGTTTGGTCTGATAGGGAAATATTCCACAAGCATTACACTACACTTATAAGCAGAAAATGAAAACATTTATTATGCATAAAAACAAATCAGCCCAAGGGTACTAATATAAAAAACACATATGTATACATAGAAGCATATATGGCACCTTTTGTTTAAATCTATTGGCTAATATGAGCCTGCTTGCTGTATGTTAAGAAGTGATGGTCATCTAAACGCCATTTCTTTACCACTTCACCACCCGCTTTGTTAAGGGTGATTGACAGACCCTACTCTTGCACATTTTCCCCGTGTGATGTTAAATGTATACAGCTTGTTCTCAATCACGAGCAGACAGGTTCTCTAGCAGACAACCTTGTCTATCCATAATTTAAATGTGGACATTCAGTAATCCACAGCACCATGTATTTCTACTTTGTTACGGACTTTTGCATAATTTAAATGTGGTAATCCTGCACATTGTTTTTATTACAAAATATGGAGATAAATATTAAAGGCCTATAGTATGTTTTGAAGCTGGGGATTACACAATAGAAAGGAGTTTTTTCCACCACTTGAGATACCTAGATTTACTCAATCTTTTCACTGCACATGTTTGTTTTTGAACCATGCACACAATCAGCTGAAACATGTAAACTGCTTTGAGGAGGACAGCAACAGCAAGTTATCCATCCTCTGCAATATTTGCACATTTAGGGCCCCATGTTCTAATGGTCTGATGGACAAGGTTCCCAACTTGGGAACCTGTCTCCCCATCTTTGCATGCAGTGTCCTCTACCATAATTTTCTATTGCACAAGTGTTTGCTTGTGCAGCGCTGCCCCTGTCAATCACCCCAAACAAGCTAGTTTGCAACCTCTGAGGTTGTGGAGAGGTTAAAAAACAGCAGTCGTGATTTATAGTATTCTCATGTTTCTATTGGTTAACAGGCAGTGGGAGTTTTATGGGAGTGCTATGCACCTCAAAAACACAAGTGTAACACCCTGGTTGAGTTAAAAAGGGCTCCATATATTTTGTGTGCAGGCTATTATGTTAGCCCCCCAATTAACTCCCCCCAAATATTAAGGTTTAGAACTGTCACTGTTCACATGTGCTGTGCAACATTTAATATGACTGGCAAATTAATATATTTAAATGTTTAAATTTAAGGCCCAAGCAATAGTGGAGGACTATAGAATAGACTATTGTATATTAAGGAACTCTAAAATGGAACCCAGTGTGTCTTGCACAAAAGTTGTAAGGGGGTTAGGGTGTGTGGAACTCAGAATGCATGAACAGATACACTAAACAACAATAGTATTTTAAAAGCTTCACTGAACGATAAGCAAAAAGAACAGTTCAGTTGGTAGTTAGTTCAAATTGAGAAGATCACAGAAACAGCAAGTTTGAACATGAGCCTAACGCAAAACACTAAAGTTCAAAACAAAGTTCAGACTACTTAAGTAGGTTGCAGTAACAAAGTCCAGTGGATACTGGTGCTTGAAATGTGCTGTAGAGAGTGAGGCTGTCAAAGAATACTAGGTAGGTACAGCAGGCACAGCTGGTTTGAGGAAAGCTGTCACTGGTTTAGCAGACACAGGATTCTCAGCAAGAACAGGATACCCAGCTACAGGAACAAAGTAAACATACACAGGTATCAGGCAAGTCTGCTTGGCTTTAAGGAATCAGGTGAGCATATGCAGGTTCAAGGTAAGTATAAGGTGAGCATATACAGGTATCAGGTAAGAATGCTTTGACTTTCAGGAACCAGAAACATGGAAGGGTAAGCAATAACTAATTCCAGAATGATGGGCTGAGTGAGCTTTTATAGGAACTCCCACACCTGAGTAATTTCCAGGTGGGAGTTCCGGTAAAAAGGACATGGCCCCTTGAAATTTCAGCAGCATGCATGCCTAAGGGAAGCTGCAGCAAGTACAGCAGGAGTTGAGTGGAACACCGAGACTGAAGAAATTAATTTCCCATGTTCACCGAGACTGGGGAACCGGACCGGAAGGAGAGTTCCCTGAAGTAAGGTCCTCACAAAAGTAATGCTTCTTTCTGAAATGTCATAAAATAATGTGAAAATAAAACCTAACAGGCCAATTTTGTTGTTTATCAAGTTCCGTATGAGTACCCTTTTGTCAGAGCTTTTTACTTTGGTTAGCATTTCCAGCATTAATATAATTATCGCTTGAGCACAATGCTTCAACATAACTTTGTAATATGACTGCTAGTTTCTGCTTGGCACTTATGAAATTAAAAGGTATTTATAATTTGCTCATGCAAGTGAACTCACAATATTTTTTTAACACGCAACTGGTAATACGGGTTCAATCAGTAAAATAATTGCAAAGCAACATTATTGTTTGCGAGGCTTGCAATAATGATAACGCTGCACTTGTAATCTTGTTTATAATGTGCATGCACAGACTGTAGCAAAAACAGAATACAGGCATATCTCGTTTTATTGTGCTTCGCTTTCTTGCGCTTTGCAGATATTACTCTTTTTAGAAATTAAAGGTTTGTGGCAACCCTGTGGGGGCAAGTCTATCTTAACCATTTTTCCAACACATATACACATGTAAACACATAAATACACATGAATACACATATATTCACACCACCAGCAAAAAGATTATGACTCACTAAAGGCTCGATTTTTTAGAGCAATAAAGTATTTTTTAATTAAGGTATGTACATTGTTTTTTAGATATAATGCTATTGCAAACTTAATTGACTACAGTAGAGTATAAATATAACTTTTATATACACTGGGAAACAAAAAAAATAGTGTGACTCACTTTATTGCTATATTTTCTTTATTGCAGTAGAACGAAGCCCACAATATCTCCGAGATATGCCTCTATGTTGGAAAGCAAAATGGCATGCCCTAAAACTAATAATTCATATTAGAAAGGTCTAGTTTATTAACCCTTTGAGTGCTAAGCACTTTCCCACTTGGGTGCTAAGCTTTTTTATTTATTTTTTTGAAAAATAAATTTTTAACTTTTTTTTTTTCAGATCCCCAAGACTTACACTGTTGGAAAGGTTAGGCGATTACCTTTTCAACTGTGGGTCTTGAGGGTCTGTAGCTGCTTAGACGCTTGAGATACAGGCTTCTAAGCAGCATGCCTCCTGCTCCTATACTTAACATTATTAAGTATAAATAAAGTTGTGTGGTGATGTCATCACGTCATTGCGCATGACATCACCACACATAAAGTGAAGCCCCAGCGATGCCTGTCACTATGCAGGCCCGATCGCCCCCAGATCTCCCTCAAGGTGGGAGAGTGCTAGTGACGACTCTGAGCTGTCGTTAGCACCAGAGTGGGAAACTCTGTGACGGCTCAGAGCTGTCGTTAGCACTCAAGGGGTTAAAGGAAAGTTAACACATAGAATATCTGTCTAGCGAATATGGTAGCAGTTAATATAATAAAGGAACTTGTTATGGGCAAAGCACTGTCCTAAACAAAAGATATGGCCAACAGCCAAAAGTCATATGAGATTGCAAAAACAGAAATAAAGTGGGCTAGGGGATGTTATGTTTCTATATATAGCTGACTTAATAGAGATTTGAGGAGATTAAGCGCTTGGGAAAAGCCTCTGTCGCTCTAATACACAGGTGTACTAGCACACCCTTAAGGAGATGAAATACAGAAAGAACGTGTAAAGAGTGCCAAAGAGGCTGTATGGTAGAAAAAAACAGAGTTTATTACAACAGTATACACCTTTAGTATCTATAGATCCCTATTAAGGGGATCCAATACAAAGATAAGTTAAAACAATATAGCTGTCTAACAGATTAGTGTTGGTTTAGTTTATAAAAATACTTCAGAGAGGAGCATTTTTTGACTACAGCATGTTTTTCAATATTTTTTCCCTTCAGTCCAGGTTTGAGGTCTGGGACATGATTATGGGGTTGAGAAATTCTATAACAGTTATCACATCTATTATATACACAGGACAGGACTGTGAGACAATATGTTTTGACTAGTACAAGAATGTTACAAATACTTTTTTTCATCCTCTAAAATTAAATGTAATGTAAAACAACTATATATAACTCAATGGATCCATTATACTACCTGGAACCGATTAACAAACCGCTTTGTTCAGCTGCAAGTTTGTAGAATATCTGTCATTGACAAGTTTTCAATTTATTAGACCATTCATTTTTTTCTCCACCTTTTATAAAAAGTGCAGATTACAGAATTTCTTTATGAATAAACAAATTCTACTTATTGAAATGAATAAAACCAAAGTTGTACTAATGATACATAACAGTTACGTACACAAAAAGAGGGAAAACAATAAAAAATCTAGTTCAGAGATCCAAAGAAGTTATTCTGAGAGCTCAAACTTAATAAGTATAAGGGGCATCCCATGGGACACAAAAACCTGGTGTAAGTCTTGTAAAATTTCCGGTCTTGAAGGTTTTTCAATTGAAACTGAAAAGCATCATCTATTATTGATGGAATCAATACATTAAATGACAAGCAACTGTCAACAGGACACTATTTTCTAAATCCCAATGACAAATTCTCTTTTCCAAAGTCCTTACACTTTTATTGCCTGCAAAACTGAGATTACAAGTGACCAAATAATTATATAATTTTGTTTATTTTGCGTAATTGTTATATACAAGCAGGTAATCCCTAGCTGAATGGCTTACTGAATTCCTTCTTTATGTTTTGAATCACTTCCTTATTTCCACTATTTAAAGAAATGTACATAAATTAAAGGGATAATTCAGTCCAAATTAACGGGATATTAAACAAAAATTGTCAGATAGAGCATGCAATTTTAAGTAACTTTCTAATTTACTCCTATTATCAAATTTTATTAGTTTTCTTTGTATCTTTATTTGAAAAGGCAGGAATGTAAGCTTAGGAGCTGGCCTGTTTTTTTATTCAGCACCCTGGGTAGTGCTTGCTAATTTGTGGCTACAGTGTGGGTACAGTGTGCAATTTTAAACAACTTTCCAATGTATTTCTATTATATCATTTGCTTCATTCTTCTGATAGCCATTGTTGAACGGCATAACTAGGTAGGCTCAGGAGCAGCAATGTACTACTGGGAGCTAGTTGCTGATTCGTTGCTGCTCATATACGTCTCTTGTTATTGGTTTACCAGATGTTCAGTTAGCTCCCAGTAGTGCATTGCTGCTTCTTCAACAAATCGTATGAATTGAATGAAGAAAATTTAATAGTAGAAGTAAATTGGAAGGTTGTTTAAAATTGTATTCTCTATCAAAATAATGAAAGAAAGTTCAGATTTCATCTTCCTTTGAAAGCTGTGCAACAAATTCTCATCAACCTTCATAAAGAATGGTGCAAAACTATGTCTTAGAAATTATTTATTTCTTGTGCAATTTTCTCCAAAGGTCATCAAGATCCTGAGTTTTCCCAAAACCATAAAGATAACAAAACCATTTAACAACTGTTCAGTCTTAGATAAAATTGTAAGATTAAAATAACAGATAGGAAGTTTGATAAATCAAATTAAATTATAGTTAAATATACTGTATGCTATTTTAAATGTTGTAGGTGGAACCATGACTGCAGCAAGGAGTGCTGTAGTCCAACAGTTGCTAATATGTAGTAGGATCAATTATTTTTCCTATTTGTGAAAATGGGATACACAAGATTATCATATCACCTATAAACTAGACACGTGTGCGCCACTGAAAAATTAGTTTAGTTTCGCTTTCAATTAGTTAAAAAATAATTTTGTTTTGGCAAATTAGTTTAGTTAAGTTGAAAAATAAAACTTGTTTCAGCAAATTAGTTCCGTTCCGTTAAATCAATTTCGGATCCGTAAATTTTTTCGGATTCTTTCATTTTTTCAGATCCATTCTTATTTCATATGCATTATTCTATTCTGAAATAAGTTATAGAATAATGCATATGAATAAAGAATGGATCAGAAAAAATGAAAGGATCCGAAAAAACTATTTAATTTTACGTAACTAATATGCTGGAGAATGCCAAAACAAAATTATGTAAAACCGCTGCCGCCGCTATTATCCCCTAAACCGCAGCCCCCCCCCACATCGCTGACACTAACTAAATCACTAACTAAACCTATAAACTCCTAAACCAAACTACCCCCCACATCGCCAACACTACCTAAACCTGTTAACTCCTAAACCGCCGTTCCCAAACATCGCCAACACTAACTAAATCACTAAATAAAGTAATAATCCCTAAACCGCCGTTCCCCGACATCTCCGACACTAACTAAACCTATTAACCCCTAAAAAGCACCCCCCACATCACCAACACTACCTATACCTATTAACCCCTAAACTACCGTTCCCAAACATCTCCAACACTAACTAAATAACTAAATAAAGTATTAACCCCTAAACCGCCATTCCCCGACATCGCCGGCACTAACTAAACCTATTAACCACTAAACCACACACCCCCCACACATCGCAAATTAAACTATATTAACCCCTAACCCTAAACCTAACCGTAACCCTATCCCCCCTAACATAATTAAAATATAGCTAAATTAAAGTTACAACTAAATAATACCTATTTAAAACTAAATACAAACTTATCTGTGAAATAAAAATGAAACCTAAGCTAGCTACAATATAACTAATAGTTATATTGTAGCTAGCTTAGGTTTTTATTTCACAGGTACATTTGTATTTATTTTAACTAGGTAGACTAGTTAGTAAATAGTTAATAACTATTTACTAACTACCTAGTTAAAATAAATACAAACTTACCTGCAAAATAAAAGTAAAACCTTAGCTGCCTTACTCTAAAACCTAACATTACAAAAAAAAACTACCATTACAAAAAATAAAAAAATCTAAAATTACAACAACAACAACAAAAATACCATTACAAAAAATAACAAATGAAATTATCTAAAACAATAAAATTATTCCTATTCTAGTACCCCGTTTAAAAAAATAAATAAAAAAACACCCCAACATAATAAAAAAAAACCTAATCTATAATAAACTACCAAGGGCCCTTAAATGGGCCTTTTGTAGGGCATTGCCCTAAAAAAAATCAGCTTTTTTGCTAAAAAAAGAAAATCAAACACCCCCTTACAGTATACAAACCCCCACCCCCCCAAAACCCACAAAACAAAAATAAAGTTGTTTAACCTAATCTACCCATTGCCCTGAAAAGGGCATTTGTATGGGCATTGCCCCTAAAAGGGCAATCAGCTCTTTTACTGCCCATTAAAAATACAAAATGGCTATTCTATAAAAAAAAAAAAACTCCAAAAAGAATAAAAAAATATTACACAAAATAACAAACCAATTATTTAAAATAATAAAAAATATTCCTATTCTAAACCACTTAGAAAAAAACCCGCTAAAATAAAAGAACCCTAATCTATAATAAACTACCAATAGCCCTTAAAAGGGCCATTTGTAGGGCATTGCCCTAAAGGAATAAGCTCTTTTGCTACAAAATAAGATCCTAGGGTTCTTTTATTTTGGGGATATTTTTTTTTTTAGAAAAAAAAGGGCAATGGGTCGATTAGGTTTAATAACTTTATTTTTATTTTGTGGGTTTGTATACTGTTAGGGGGTGTTTGGTTTTCTTTTTTAGCAAAAGAGCTGTTAACTTTAGGGCAATGCCCTACAAAAGGCCATTTTAAGGGCCCACTAAAGGCCCTTTTAGGGCCCTTGGTAGTTTATTATAGATTAGGGTTTTTTTTATTGTGGGGTGTTTTTTTTTTTTTTTTTTTTAAACGGGGTATTAGAATATGAATAATTTTTATTGTTTTGGATAATTTTGTTTGTTATTTTTTGCAATTTTAGTGTTTTCTATTTTTTGTAATAGTAGTTTTTTTTATTTTTCTAATGTTAGTAGTTTTTTTTGTAATGCTAGCTTAGGTTTGTTTTATTTCTCAGGTAAGTTTGTATTTAGTTTTAAATATTATTTTGTTAATAATTGTAAATTTAATTTTGCTCTATTTTAATTATGTTAAAGTTAGGGGGTGTTAGGTTTAGGGTTAGGGTTAGGTTTAGGGTTAGGGATAGGGGTTAATATAGTTTAATTTAGGTTGTTGCGATGTGGGGGCCGCCGGTTTAGGGGTTAATAGGCTTAGTTCGTTTTGGAATGGCGGTTTAGGGGGCAATAGGTTTTGTTAGTGTTGGCGATGTTTGGGAATGGCGGTTTAGGGGTCAATATATTTAGTTTGTTTCAGTGATATTTCGGAACAGCGGTTTAAGAGTAAATAGGTTTAGTTAGTGTCGGCGATGTCGGGGAAGTGCGGTTTAGGGGTTCATAGATTTAGTAAGTGCTGGTGATGTGGGGGGTGCGGTTTAGGGGTAAATAGGTTTAGTTAGTGTCGGCGATGTTGGGGAACGGCGGTTTAGGGGTTAATAGCTTTATTTAATTATTTAGATTTAGAGTTAGTGTCGGTGATGTGCGGTTAGGAACAATGAAAAATTACGAATATGAAAATAGATCCGAAAATTCAGAAACTAATTTATTAATTTTCGGAATTTTTCGCGATGTGCTGATTTGGAAATTCACATGTCTATTGTAAACCTTTACATAATCATGACTGTGTATCCCTCCTTCTGCTATGCTTTATAGGACAAGAACATTTCACCATTTCTCCATGATGAAGCATCAATTATTATGAATCTCTAATCTCCATCAAACAGTGTGGAATAAATTCTCAGTAACCTGAAAGTGACTCATTTGAAACAATACTGTATTATGTGTATCAAAAAGAGAAGAGATATATGGAGAAAAAGATAAAGAATAATCATGTTAATAACACCTCCTTTATATTTAGAAAGCATGAATATATGTGAATAGACTTGCATTTGGTAGAATAGAATTATTCATATCATATTTATAGAAAAAACTTAAATGTTTGCTTAATTTTATACTGAGGATCTAAGAATCTAGAATGTACATTTACTTGCAGACTCTTTTGGAGAAACTCTGTTATTAGCAAAATTCTTCTGTTCTTAATATCTTGCAGTTGAAATTTGTATAATTTACAATTTTATGTTAGCATAGGGTTGTGATATTGCTGCTTTAGAATACATATGTCAGGGTTCTAAGAATGGAACCTTATTCAAACATTTCTTTAAAGGGACAGTCTACTCCAGAATTTGTATTGTTTGAAAAGATAGATAATCCCTTTATTACCCATTCCCTAGTTTTGCATAATCAACACAGGTATATTAATATATTTTTTACCTCTGTGATTTCCTTGTATCTAAGCCTCTGCAGACTTTTTTTTTAGTTTTAGTTGTTCTTTGGACAGAAATGCATTTTAGCCAATTAGTGCTGACTCCCAGGTGACTTCGCGTGCGTGGGCAAAATGTTATCTATCTGGCACACATGAACTTACACCCTCTAGCTGTGAAAAACTGTCAAAATACAAAGAAAATGTAATGATAAAAGTAAATTAGAAAGTTGTTTAAAATATCAAGCCCTATGTTAATCATAAAAGTTTAATTTTGACTAAACTGTCCCTTTAAACAGCCACTGATATATGTATAAGTGAAGATTGAGCCTTGAACCCAAGTAATGAGCATTTAATCACCCCAGTAACCACTTTAATAGCATTCATTAGAGCAGAGACCTATAAATGCAGATCTCTATCCATTTGAAAGAGCATGCTTCCTGCTGAGGGATACCCACTTCTTTTAGGGACCAAGCAAGTATTTAAGATGTCTTAGTCAGCTTTGAGCCGGTCTCTAATTAAAGCTAAGATAGGTTATGAGTTTCTTACCTTACACTATTATAATGTTTGGTCATTTTTAGAAGCGGATCAGTAATTCATTTAGACCTTTAAATTCGTCTCAAAAGTTATAATTAGATATCCTACAGTGAGATACAAGAAGAATATAAATTGGAAAATCTGAAGCTGGAAAAACTTTAGTACAGAAATTGCATAGTACATTATGCTTGCTTCATAGAATAATTATGGCAAGAATCAGTTTCAGCTATGAAAAAAATTATTTTTCAAGGGTAGTTTGCTTTCAGGGTGATTAGTCATTCTGAAATATAAACAACAGCAAAAAAAAAAAAAAAAGATTAATTTTCATTCATGTATTAAGTGTAATGATTTATTTATCTTATTGAGGTTGTTAAACGGCTTAAATCCTTAGCTACATAATCCCTATTATAAGGCAAATTGCTTTCATTCTTGGTATGCTGATTGGGAGACTGTGATTCCCATACCAAGACATTAGTTTCCCTCTAGGTCTGGAATCTTACTGATAGAGCTTGAAAGAGGTTGTAAGATAACAAGTTTAGATATGATGATTAGAAGGAATCCTAAATTCCAGAAATACTCTCATAACCCCACTTTTAGGCCAGTTATAGGCAAGAATAATTATACAAAGGGTTTAATACAAAGGGTTCAATACAAAGGGTCCCACAACACTTTTAAATCATTAAAAATAACTTGTGGCAATAGTTTTTAAAGCTATTGTTTAAGTAGGAAATTTGCAGTGGGTAGAGACTGTAGGCTTTTGAGGGATATAATGATGTATGTATTTATTGTGGGTAAAAACTGAACAAGCCTTCCTGTTTTGGGGAAAATATAAACGATGCAAGGGAAGTAGCCAAAGGCTTCATGTTTCCGCTATACCATCAATCACCCACGGCTGTCCTACATATGATGGAGCATCCATTACATTTTTTCTAATAAATTAAATGTGATTGGTCAGAAATTGGAATACATTCCAGGTCATAGAAAGCCTTTCAGCATGAAGGAGTCCAATGGTTCTATCTCAAAATGTGCTATTATTCCTCTTGGAACATTTGTATTCTGTTACTCAACTATGAGAGATTACTTAAATGAAAGCAAGTCTTTCGCTAAATTATAACTATGAAGTTGTTGTGCCCTGTTCTTAATTGTTTTTTATAGTGGTGGGATTTTGGCCTCATTTTAATGTCAAATGAGCGTAGATTGCTTTTTTATGGTAGGTTCAGTTCTACAATAGTTACGTTTTCCTTTTTATTTATGGCTCAGTATATTTTTTGACATGCTCAAACCCTCTACTGTTTTTTATTGGTGTAATAGAGAAAATATTCCTCTAGTGCAGGTGTGCCCAAAAGGTATTGGGATCTACAAGATCTCTAGATATGTTTACTGTAGGTCACAACCCTGTTGTTTGTTTCTCTTCTCCCTCTCAAACAATAGTGATAGTATGAGCTAAAAGAAATGAAAAATACATATTCTGTGTTCTCAATTAAGGAGTATAATTCACAGCATTAAGACATCTGGCCTTTAATATTTGTAAAACATCTAAATGCATGTGGTTTCATGATTTCTGCTTATGATACGTTTTCCGGTAGACTCATTGGCAAATTGTTGTTTTTTTAACATTGGAGGACTATGGTATTAAGTCTATATTCACAAGGAAGTAAGAAAATGTTATCTAATTTTGACAAATTAAATTAAATAATATTCCATAAAAAATATATATATAGTCAGATACTTACTCAATTCCCTCACAAAATAGGTATAGCTGACTCCAGCTATAATGATGCCAACTGCAGTGCACTGAGAGTGGAAGAGATTTTTTTGTATTGTTCATTTCTCTTTTTCAGTGTCTGGGGTGCTCTGTGGGACCCTCAAGTTCGAACTTAAAAAAAATAATATAAAAACAAACAGCACCTACTGTTGTCTGTATAATATTAAACAAAAGACAGATAATGCTTTGATAATTTTGCTAAAAACAACGCTCTGATGCAACAGGAAGCAAATGTGTGAGTAATTTCATATTGAGCTCACTCAGTTTCTATGGAAAACAAACTCAACATTCGTGCTTAGTAAATTATTAGATACATTTATTTGATTAGGATTTTGATTACTAGAAGGACCTGTAAAAGCTCATAAATCAAAAGTACTGCAGTCTGGTTAAAATGTACCTATGTGATTGTGACACAAAAATGTGACTTGGTCTTCAAAAAAGATTATGTATTTATTGTTTCCATGACCTCATAAATTGTAGTGTAGAAGACCTATGATTATAATCAGAAGTCCAGAATTTTTTTTACCCTACATCAAAGACTTAGAAAGTGACTGGAATCCTAAATAAGCATTAAAAGAACATGTTATCCAAATGTAAATCACTTGAAATTGATGGTGCATATCTGTAGAAAGCTGACTATAACATATAACATAAACATCTCTATGTAAAAAAAAACAAAGATGTTTTGCCACTCAATGTCCTAATTAGCCACATCTCATTGTAGAGACACTCTGAACATACAATCAGGATGCTTAAATACATATAAATGATCATAGAGATAATCTTGTGATATTTTCTAGTCCGCTACTTACAGATATGCTGCATCAATTTGCACTGTGATTTTAGGTGTGTTTTTAAATCTATTGAACTTAAAGAAATACCAGTATATGTTTATATAGTATGAACATTTTAAATAGCTGAAAGTGAATGTAAACTTTGATGAAATAGTGCCCGTTTTTTAAAAATACTATTAAAAACAGGGGCACTTTCATTCATCAAAGTTTAGATTGCAGCGGATTTTACAAAAATTACCTTCTTCTCTTGAAATGCCAGATTGCCGATCCCCGGCCTGCAGGTCCTCTGTACTTTGTCAGCAATAACGAAATTGGCTTCCTCCAATCATGGCTTCTCCCCCAGGAGCGTCAATCTGGTGAGGTCACGCCATGATTGGAGGAAGCCAGTTTCATCATTGCTGTGTAAGTACAGTAGGAAGAAGCAGGTGGGGGGATCGGCGATCCAGCGTTTCAGGAGAAGAAGGTAAGTACAGGGAGTGCAGAATTATTAGGCAAATGAGTATTTTGACCACATCATCCTCTTTATGCATGTTGTCTTACTCCAAGCTGTATAGGCTCGAAAGCCTACTACCAATTAAGCATATTAGGTGATGTGCATCTCTGTAATGAGAAGGGGTGTGGTCTAATGACATCAACACCCTATATCAGGTGTGCATAATTATTAGGCAACTTCCTTTCCTTTGGCAAAATGGGTCAAAAGAAGGACTTGACAGGCTCAGAAAAGTCAAAAATAGTGAGATATCTTGCAGAGGGATGCAGCACTCTTAAAATTGCAAAGCTTCTGAAGCGTGATCATCGAACAATCAAGCGTTTCATTCAAAATAGTCAACAGGGTCGCAAGAAGCGTGTGGAAAAACCAAGGCGCAAAATAACTGCCCATGAACTGAGAAAAGTTAAGCGTGCAGCTGCCAAGATGCCACTTGCCACCAGTTTGGCCATATTTCAGAGCTGCAACATCACTGGAGTGCCCAAAAGCACAAGGTGTGCAATACTCAGAGACATGGCCAAGGTAAGAAAGGCTGAAAGACGACCACCACTGAACAAGACACACAAGCTGAAACGTCAAGACTGGGCCAAGAAATATCTCAAGACTGATTTTTCTAAGGTTTTATGGACAGATGAAATGAGAGTGAGTCTTGATGGGCCAGATGGATGGGCCCATGGCTGGATTGGTAAAGGGCAGAGAGCTCCAGTCCGACTCAGATGCCAGCAAGGTGGAGGTGGAGTACTGGTTTGGGCTGGTATCATCAAATATGAGCTTGTGGGGCCTTTTCGGGTTGAGGATGGAGTCAAGCTCAACTCCCAGTCCTACTGCCAGTTTCTGGAAGACACCTTCTTCAAGCAGTGGTACAGGAAGAAGTCTGCATCCTTCAAGAAAAACATGATTTTCATGCAGGACAATGCTCCATCACACGCGTCCAAGTACTCCACAGCGTGGCTGGCAAGAAAGGGTATAAAAGAAGAAAATCTAATGACATGGCCTCCTTGTTCACCTGATCTGAACCCCATTGAGAACCTGTGGTCCATCATCAAATGTGAGATTTACAAGGAGGGAAAACAGTACACCTCTCTGAACAGTGTCTGGGAGGCTGTGGTTGCTGCTGCACGCAATGTTGATGGGGAACAGATCAAAACACTGACAGAATCCATGGATGGCAGGCTTTTGAGTGTCCTTGCAAAGAAAGGTGGCTATATTGGTCACTGATTTGTTTTTGTTTTGTTTTTGAATGTCAGAAATGTATATTTGTGAATGTTGAGATGTTATATTGGTTTCACTGGTAAAAATAAATAATTGAAATGGGTATATATTTGTTTTTTGTTAAGTTGCCTAATAATTATGCACAGTAATAGTCACCTGCACACACAGATATCCCCCTAAAATTGCTATAACTAAAAACAAACTAAAAACTACTTCCAAAACTATTCAGCTTTGATATTAATGAGTTTTTTGGGTTAATTGAGAACATGGTTGTTGTTCAATAATAAAATTAATCCTCAAAAATACAACTTGCCTAATAATTCTGCACTCCCTGTATTTGTAAAATCCGCTGCAATGTAAACTTTGATGAATGAAAGTGCCCCTGTTTTTAATAGTATTTTTAAAAAACAGGCACTATTTCATCAAAGTTTACATTCATTTGAAGAATAACTTTTAATAAAATGTTTTATTAAAAAAATAGTTAAACTATTACAGTAATAGTCTTAAGAATAAGTCTCTTATTGATAAATTATATGATATAAATTCAATTTGTTATTTGTTTATTTATTTTATTTATTAACCAGTTTTAAAGAAAAATGGTTTTAAAAAGGGAAAAGCCTTTTCTAGTCATCAGTGCAGACATAGAAATGTAGTACATGATGAAGTGGCTGAATTCGTCCACCACTGCAATCAAGGCACACTAGGAAATTGATTGAAATCACAGTGGGCTACTTGTACTATAACTAGTTTGCCCTGCAAGCTTCGACTGCGGGAACCACCAGATTTGAGAGTTCCCTTGAAGAATGTAAAAGGGAATGTTCTATAGCAAGCTAAGTAGTTTGAATAGGAAATCTACAAAGATAAATCCAGTACATTACAGAAATGTCAGTTCCGTTCAGGTTAAACTTCATATTTTACATCTTGTATACATAGTAATACATTTTAGAATACGATTTCAAAGAATTACATTATTATTTTTGTGTACATGCTGTGTAAAATGGGATTCACAGTGTTAGACAGATTCTGCAAAGCATTCTTCATACATATTTACAGTTTTCTTATAGTAACAGTGAAGAATGCAACCAAAGCAGTCACATTGTTCTCTGTGAAAAAATCTGAGATTAATGAGTTTCCTTTTGAGTTTGCCTGAAATTTAGTTTAAAATATTTGTAATTTTAATAAATACAATAAATAGTTTAGACATTTCTACCAATTAAAGAAAGTATTTTTGGTGATTTGTATCATGGTGCTATCACTTATTAGCTCATAATCTCCTGTAAACATATGTATATTTTGTATATGCTCTGAAGCACAATGCAGAAACTACATATTTTAAAATGTCAATGTTATTTCAAGGTGTTAGCAAAGTGTGTTCAGTTTTAGCAAATTGTGTTCAGTGCTAGCAAGCTGTGCTTAGTGCTAGCAAGTTGTGCTCACTGCTAGCAAGTTGTGCTCAGTGCTAGCAAGTTGTGCTCAGTGCTAGCAAGTTGTGTTCAGTGCTAGCAAGTGGTGCTCAGTGCTATCAAGTTGTGTTCAGTGCTAGCAAGTTGTGCTTAGTGCTAGCAAGTTGTGCTCAGTGCTAGCAAGTTATGCTCAGTGTTAGCAAGTTGGGCTCAGTACTAACAAGTTGTGCTCAGTGCTAGCAAGTTGTGCTTAGTGCTAGCAAGTTGTGCTCAGTGTTAGCAAGTTGTGCTCAGTATAGCTAGTTGTATTTAGTGTTAGCAAGTTGTGCTCAGTGCTAGCACGTTGTTCTCAGTGTTAGCACGTTGGCTCAGAGTTAGAAAGGTGTGCTCAGTGCTAGCAAGTTGTGCTCCGTGTTAGCAAGTTGTGATCAGTACTAGCAAGTTGTGTTCAGTGCTAGCAAGTTGTGCTCAGTGTTAGCAAGTGGTGCTCAGTGCTAGAAAATTGTGCTCAGTGTTAGTAAGTTGTGCTCAGTGCTAGCAAGTTTTGCTCAGTGCTAGCAAGTTGTCCTCAGTGTTGGCAAGTTGTGCTCAGTGTTAAGTTGTGTTCAGTGTTAACAAGTTGTGCTCAGTGTTAGCACAACTTGCTAACACTGAGTACATCTTGCTAGCACTGAGCACAACTTGCTAACACTGAGCACAACTTTTTAACACTGAGCACAACTTGTTAACACTGAGTACATCTTGTTAGCAAGTTGTGCTCAGTGCTAGCAAGTTGTGCTCAGTGTTAGCAAGTTGTGCTTAGTGCTATCTAGAATACTGTGTACAGTTCTGGAGACCATATCTTCAGAAAGATATAATAAACTAGAAGCTGTCCAAAGGAGGGCTACTAAAATCGTACATGGTCTAAAATATAAAACGTACAAAGAAAGACTCTATGATCTAAATATGTATAGTTTAGAGGATAGAAGAGAAAGAGGTGACATGAAAGAAACCTTCAAATACATTAAGTGACTTAATAAAATAGAAGCTGAAAGCATTTTTCACAAAAAAAATGAATGCCAAAACAAGGGGTCATAATCTAATGTTAGAGTGTAGCAGATTCAGGAGGAATTTGAGGAAGCATTTTTTTATATAAAGGGTTGTGGATTCATGGAATAAACTTCCATTTGATGTGGTAAACACAAAGGGGCATATATATCAAGCTCCATATGAGCTTGATGCCCCGTGTTTCTGGCGAGCCTGCAGGCTCGCCAGAAACAGCAGTTATGAAGCAGTGGTCACAAAGACCACTGCTCCATAACCCTGTCCGTCTGCTCTGAGCAGGCGGACACACATCGCCGGAAATCAACCCGATCGAGTACGATCGGGTTGATTGACACCCCCTGCTGGCGGCCGATTGGCCGTGAATCTGTAGGGAGCGGCGTTGCACCACCAGCTCTTGTGAGCTGCTGGTGCAATGCTGAATACGGCGAGCGTATTGCTCGCCGTATTCAGCGAGGTCTGGCGGACCTGATCCGCAGTGTTGGATCAGGTCCGCCAGACCATAAAAACTAGAGGCCAAAGACTGTAAAGGAATTCAAAAATACCTGGGACATGCATAAGGCTATCCTAAGGAAAAAGTAACTTGTAATATGGGTAGACTTGATGGGCCTTTTTGGTTCTTATCTACTGTCAAATTCTATGTTTCTATGTTTCTAAGTTGTGTTCAGTGCTATCAAGTTGTGCTCTGTGTTAGCAAGGTGTGCTCAGTGCTAGCAAGTTGTGTTCAGGGCTAGCAAGCTGTACTCAGTGTTAGCAAGTTCTACTCAGTGTAGCTAGATGTGTTCAGTGTTAGCAAGTTTCACTCTGTGTAAGCAAGTTATGCTCAGTGTTGACAAATTGTGCACAGCGCTAGCAAGTTGTGATCAGTGCTAGCAAGATATACTCTGTGTTAGCAAGTTATGCTTAGTGTTAACAAGTTGTGCTCAATGCTAACAAGTTGTGCTCAGTGCTAACAAGTTGTGCTCAGTGTTAGAAAGTTGTGCTCAGTACTAGCAAGTTGGGCTCAGTGCTAGCAAGTTGTGCTCAGTGTTAGCAAGATGTGCTTAGTGTTAGCAAGTTGTGCTCAATGCTAGCAAGTTGTGCTCAGTGTTAGCAAGTTGTGCTCAGTGTTAGCAAGACGTTCTCAGCGTTAGCAAGTTGTGCTCAGTGCTAGCAAGTTGTGCTCAGTTTTATCAAGTTGTGTTCA
Source organism: Bombina bombina (assembly GCF_027579735.1). NCBI lineage: Eukaryota > Metazoa > Chordata > Amphibia > Anura > Bombinatoridae > Bombina > Bombina bombina. Next base: position 1,078,826,735 of record NC_069499.1, on the reverse strand, counting down.
GTGCTAGCAAGTTGTGCTCAGTGCTAGCAAGTTGTTTTCAGTGTTGCTAGTTGTATTCAGTATTAGCAAGTTGTGCTCAGTTCTAGCACATTGTGCTCAGTGTTAGCAAGTTGTGCTCAGTGCTAGCAAGATACACTCTGTGTTAGCAAATTATGCTCATTGTTAGCAAATTGTGCTCAGTGCTATCAAGTTGTGCTCAGTGCTATCAAGTTGTGCTCAGTGCTAGCAAGTTATGCTCAGTGTTAGCAAGTTGGGCTCAGTACTAGCAAGTTTTGCTCAGTGCAAGAGAGTTGTACTCAGTGTTAGTAGGTTGTGCTCAGTGCTAGAAAGTTGTGCTCAGTGTTAGCAATTTGTGCTCAGTGCTAGAAAGTTGTGCACAGTGCTAGAAAGTTTTGCTCAGTGTTAGCAAGTTGTACTCAGTGCTAGAAAGTTGTGCTCAGTGCTAGAAAGTTTTGCTCAGTGTTAGAAAGTTTTTCTCAGTGCTAGCAAGTTGTGCTCAGTGCTAGCAAGTTGTGCTCAGTGCTAGCAAGTTGTACTCAGTGCTATCAAGTTGTGCTCAGTGCTAGCAAGTTATGGTCAGTGTTAGCAAGTTGTGTTCAGTGCTAGCAAGTTGTGCTTAGTGCTAGCAAGTTGTGCTCAGTGCTAGCAAGTTGTGTTCAGTGCTAGCAAGTGGTGCTCAGTGCTATCAAGTTGTGTTCAGTGCTAGCAAGTTGTGCTTAGTGCTAGCAAGTTGTGCTCAGTGCTAGCAAGTTATGCTCAGTTTTAGCAAGTTGGGCTCAGTACTAACAAGTTGTGCTCAGTGCTAGCAAGTTGTGCTTAGTCCTAGCAAGTTGTGCTCAGTGTTAGCAAGTTGTGCTCAGTATAGCTAGTTGTATTTAGTGTTAGCAAGTTGTGCTCAGTGCTAGCACGTTGTTCTCAGTGTTAGCACGTTGGCTCAGAGTTAGAAAGGTGTGCTCAGTGCTAGCAAGTTGTGCTCCGTGTTAGCAAGTTGTGATCAGTACTAGCAAGTTGTGTTCAGTGCTAGCAAGTTGTGCTAAGTGTTAGCAAGTGGTGCTCAGTGCTAGAAAATTGTGCTCAGTGTTAGTAAGTTGTGCTCAGTGCTAGCAAGTTTTGCTCAGTGCTAGCAAGTTGTCCTTAGTGTTGGCAAGTTGTGCTCAGTGTTAAGTTGTGTTCAGTGTTAACAAGTTGTGCTCAGTGTTAGCACAACTTGCTAACACTGAGTACATCTTGCTAGCACTGAGCACAACTTGCTAACACTGAGCACAACTTGTTAACACTGAGCACAACTTGTTAACACTGAGTACATCTTGCTAAGTGTTAGCAAGTTGTGCTCAGTGCTAGCAAGTTGTGCTCAGTGTTAGCAAGTTGTGCTTAGTGCTATCTAGAATACTGTGTACAGTTCTGGAGACCATATCTTCAGAAAGATATAATAAACTAGAAGCTGTCCAAAGGAGGGCTACTAAAATCGTACATGGTCTAAAATATAAAACGTACAAAGAAAGACTCTATGATCTAAATATGTATAGTTTAGAGGATAGAAGAGAAAGAGGTGACATGAAAGAAACCTTCAAATACATGAAGTGACTTAATAAAATAGAAGCTGAAAGCATTTTTCACAAAAAAAATGAATGCCAAAACAAGGGGTCATAATCTAATGTTAGAGTGTAGCAGATTCAGGAGGAATTTGAGGAAGCATTTTTTTATAGAAAGGGTGGTGGATTCATGGAATAAACTTCCATTTGATGTGGTAAACACAAAGGGGCATATGTATCAAGCTCCGAATGAGCTTGATGCCCCGTGTTTCTGGCGAGCCTGCAGGCTCGCCAGAAACAGCAGTTATGAAGCAGTGGTCACAAAGACCACTGCTCCATAACCCTGTCCGTCTGCTCTGAGCAGGCGGACACACATCGCCGGAAATCAACCCGATCGAGTACGATCGGGTTGATTGACACCCCCCTACTGGCGGCCCATTGGCCATGAATCTGTAGGGAGCGACGTTGCACCAGCAGCTCTTGTGAGCTGCTGGTGCAATGCTGAATACGGCGAGCGTATTGCTCGCCGTATTCAGCGAGGTCTGGCGGACCTGATCCGCAGTGTTGGATCAGGTCCGCCAGACCATAAAAACTAGAGGCCAAAGACTGTAAAGGAATTCAAAAATACCTGGGACATGCATAAGGCTATCCTAAGGAAAAAGTAACTTGTAATATGGGTAGACTTGATGGGCCTTTTTGGTTCTTATCTACTGTCAAATTCTATGTTTCTATGTTTCTAAGTTGTGTTCAGTGCTATCAAGTTGTGCTCTGTGTTAGCAAGGTGTGCTCAGTGCTAGCAAGTTGTGCTCAGGGCTAGCAAGCTGTACTCAGTGTTAGCAAGTTCTGCTCAGTGTAGCTAGATGTGTTCAGTGTTAGCAAGTTTCACTCTGTGTAAGCAAGTTATGCTCAGTGTTGACAAATTGTGCACAGCGCTAGCAAGTTGTGATCAGTGCTAGCAAGATATACTCTGTGTTAGCAAGTTATGCTTAGTGTTAACAAGTTGTGCTCAATGCTAACAAGTTGTGCTCAGTGCTAACAAGTTGTGCTCAGTGTTAGCAAGTTGGGCTCAGTACTAACAAGTTATGCTCAGTGCTAGCAAGTTGTGCTTAGTGCTAGCAAGTTGTGCTCAATGCTAACAAGTTGTGCTCAGTGCTAACAAGTTGTGCTCAGTGTTAGAAAGTTGTGCTCAGTACTAGCAAGTTGGGCTCAGTGCTAGCAAGTTGTGCTCAGTGTTAGCAAGATGTGCTTAGTGTTAGCAAGTTGTGCTCAATGCTAGCAAGTTGTGCTCAGTGTTAGCAAGACGTTCTCAGCGTTAGCAAGTTGTGCTCAGTGCTAGCAAGTTGTGCTCAGTTTTATCAAGTTGTGCTCAGTTTTATCAAGTTGTGTTCAGTGCTAGCAAGTTGTGCTCAGTGCTAGCAAGTTGTTTTCAGTGTTGCTAGTTGTATTCAGTATTAGCAAGTTGTGCTCAGTTCTAGCACATTGTGCTCAGTGTTAGCAAGTTGTGCTCAGTGCTAGCAAGATACACTCTGTGTTAGCAAGTTATGCTCATTGTTAGCAAGTTGTGCTCAGTGCTATCAAGTTGTGCTCAGTGCTATCAAGTTGTGCTCAGTGCTAGCAAGTTATGCTCAGTGTTAGCAAGTTGGGCTCAGTACTAGCAAGTTTTGCTCAGTGCTAGAAAGTTGTGCTCAGTGTTAGCAATTTGTGCTCAGTGCTATCAAGTTGTGCACAGTGCTAGAAAGTTTTGCTCAGTGTTAGCAAGTTGTACTCAGTGCTAGAAAGTTGTGCTCAGTGCTAGAAAGTTTTGCTCAGTGTTAGCAAGTTTTGCTCAGTGCTAGCAAGTTGTGCTCAGTGCTAGCAAGTTGTGCTCAGTGCTAGCAAGTTGTACTCAGTACTATCAAGTTGAGCTCAGTTCTAGCAAGTTATGCTCAGTGTTAGCAAGTTGTGTTCAGTGCTAGCAAGTTGTGCTTAGTGCTAGCAAGTTGTGCTCAGTGCTAGCAAGTTATGCTCAAGAAAGTACCAAGCTGTGCTTAGTGCTAGCAAGTTGTGCTCACTGCTAGCATGTTGTGCTCAGTGCTAGCAAGTTGTGCTCAGTGCTAGCAAGTTGTGTTCAGTGCTAGCAATTGGTGCTCAGTGCTATCAAGTTGTGTTCAGTGCTAGCAAGTTGTGCTTAGTGCTAGCAAGTTGTGCTCAGTGCTAGCAAGTTATGCTCAGTTTTAGCAAGTTGGGCTCAGTACTAACAAGTTGTGCTCAGTGCTAGCAAGTTGTGCTTAGTACTAGCAAGTTGTGCTCAGTGTTAGCAAGTTGTGCTCAGTATAGCTAGTTGTATTTAGTGTTAGCAAGTTGTGCTCAGTGCTAGCACGTTGTTCTCAGTGTTAGCAAGTTGGCTCAGAGTTAGAAAGGTGTGCTCAGTGCTAGCAAGTTGTGCTCCGTGTTAGCAAGTTGTGATCAGTACTAGCAAGTTGTGCTCAGTGCTAGCAAGTTGTGCTCAGTGTTAGCAAGTTGTGATCAGTACTAGCAAGTTGTGTTCAGTGCTAGCAAGTTGTGCTCAGTGTTAGCAAGTGGTGCTCAGTGCTAGAAAATTGTGCTCAGTGTTAGTAAGTTGTGCTCAGTGCTAGCAAGTTTTGCTCAGTGCTAGCAAGTTGTCCTCAGTGTTGGCAAGTTGTGCTCAGTGTTAAGTTGTGTTCAGTGTTAACAAGTTGTGCTCAGTGTTAGCACAACTTGCTAACACTGAGTACATCTTGCTAGCACTGAACACAACTTGCTAACACTGAGCACAACTTGTTAACACTGAGCACAACTTGTTAACACTGAGTACATCTTGCTAAGTGTTAGCAAGTTGTGCTCAGTGCTAGCAAGTTGTGCTCAGTGTTAGCAAGTTGTGCTTAGTGCTATCTAGAATACTGTGTACAGTTCTGGAGACCATATCTTCAGAAAGATATAATAAACTAGAAGCTGTCCAAAGGAGGGCTACTAAAATCGTACATGGTCTAAAATATAAAACGTACAAAGAAAGACTCTATGATCTAAATATGTATAGTTTAGAGGATAGAAGAGAAAGAGGTGACATGAAAGAAACCTTCAAATACATGAAGTGACTTAATAAAATAGAAGCTGAAAGCATTTTTCACAAAAAAAATGAATGCCAAAACAAGGGGTCATAATCTAATGTTAGAGTGTAGCAGATTCAGGAGGAATTTGAGGAAGCATTTTTTTATATAAAGGGTTGTGGATTCATGGAATAAACTTCCATTTGATGTGGTAAACACAAAGGGGCATATGTATCAAGCTCCGTATGAGCTTGATGCCCCGTGTTTCTGGCGAGCCTGCAGGCTCGCCAGAAACAGCAGTTATGAAGCAGTGGTCACAAAGACCACTGCTCCATAACCCTGTCCGTCTGCTCTGAGCAGGCGGACACACATCGCCGGAAATCAACCCGATCGAGTACGATCGGGTTGATTGACACACCCCTACTGGCGGCCCATTGGCCGTGAATCTGTAGGGAGCGGCGTTGCACCAGCAGCTCTTGTGAGCTGCTGGTGCAATGCTGAATACGGCGAGCGTATTGCTCGCCGTATTCAGCGAGGTCTGGCAGACCTGATCCGCAGTGTTGGATCAGGTCCGCCAGACCATAAAAACTAGAGGCCAAAGACTGTAAAGGAATTCAAAAATACCTGGGACATGCATAAGGCTATCCTAAGGAAAAAGTAACTTGTAATATGGGTAGACTTGATGGGTCTTTTTGGTTCTTATCTACTGTCAAATTCTATGTTTCTATGTTTCTAAGTTGTGTTCAGTGCTATCAAGTTGTGCTCTGTGTTAGCAAGGTGTGCTCAGTGCTAGCAAGTTGTGCTCAGGGCTAGCAAGCTGTACTCAGTGTTAGCAAGTTGTGCTCAGTGTAGCTAGATGTGTTCAGTGTTAGCAAGTTTCACTCTGTGTAAGCAAGTTATGCTCAGTGTTGACAAATTGTGCACAGTGCTAGCAAGTTGTGATCAGTGCTAGCAAGATATACTCTTTGTTAGCAAGTTATGCTTAGTGTTAACAAGTTGTGCTCAATGCTAACAAGTTGTGCTCAGTGCTAAAAAGTTGTGCTCAGTGTTAGAAAGTTGTGCTCAGTACTAGCAAGTTGGGCTCAGTGCTAGCAAGTTGTGCTCAGTGTTAGCAAGATGTGCTTAGTGTTAGCAAGTTGTGCTCAATGCTAGCAAGTTGTGCTCAGTGTTAGCAAGACGTTCTCAGCGTTAGCAAGTTGTGCTCAGTGCTAGCAAGTTGTGCTCAGTTTTATCAAGTTGTGTTCAGTGCTAGCAAGTTGTGCTCAGTGCTAGCAAGTTGTTTTCAGTGTTGCTAGTTGTATTCAGTATTAGCAAGTTGTGCTCAGTTCTAGCACATTGTGCTCAGTGTTAGCAAGTTGTGCTCAGTGCAAGCAAGATACACTCTGTGTTAGCAAGTTATGCTCATTGTTAGCAAGTTGTGCTCAGTGCTATCAAGTTGTGCTCAGTGCTATCAAGTTGTGCTCAGTGCTAGCAAGTTATGCTCAGTGTTAGCAAGTTGGGCTCAGTACTAGCAAGTTTTGCTCAGTGCTAGCAAGTTGTACTCAGTGTTAGTAGGTTGTGCTCAGTGCTAGAAAGTTGTGCTCAGTGTTAGCAATTTGTGCTCAGTGCTATCAAGTTGTGCACAGTGCTAGAAAGTTTTGCTCAGTGTTAGCAAGTTGTACTCAGTGCTAGAAAGTTGTGCTCAGTGCTAGAAAGTTTTGCTCAGTGTTAGCAGTTTTGGATCAGGTCCGCCAGACCATAAAAACTAGAGGCCAAAGACTGTAAAGGAATTCAAAAATACCTGGGACATGCATAAGGCTATCCTAAGGAAAAAGTAACTTGTAATATGGGTAGACTTGATGGGCCTTTTTGGTTCTTATCTACTGTCAAATTCTATGTTTCTATGTTTCTAATTTGTGTTCAGTGCTATCAAGTTGTGCTCTGTGTTAGCAAGGTGTGCTCAGTGCTAGCAAGTTGTGCTCAGGGCTAGCAAGCTGTACTCAGTGTTAGCAAGTTCTGCTCAGTGTAGCTAGATGTGTTCAGTGTTAGCAAGTTTCACTCTGTGTAAGCAAGTTATGCTCAGTGTTGACAAATTGTGCACAGCGCTAGCAAGTTGTGATCAGTGCTAGCAAGATATACTCTGTGTTAGCAAGTTATGCTTAGTGTTAACAAGTTGTGCTCAATGCTAACAAGTTGTGCTCAGTGCTAACAAGTTGTGCTCAGTGTTAAAAAGTTGTGCTCAGTACTAGCAAGTTGGGCTCAGTGCTAGCAAGTTGTGCTCAGTGTTAGCAAGATGTGCTTAGTGTTAGCAAGTTGTGCTCAATGCTAGCAAGTTGCGCTCAGTGTTAGCAAGACGTTCTCAGCGTTAGCAAGTTGTGCTCAGTGCTAGCAAGTTGTGCTCAGTTTTATCAAGTTGTGTTCAGTGCTAGCAAGTTGTGCTCAGTGCTAGCAAGTTGTTTTCAGTGTTGCTAGTTGTATTCAGTATTAGCAAGTTGTGCTCAGTTCTAGCACATTGTGCTCAGTGTTAGCAAGTTGTGCTCAGTGCTAGCAAGATACACTCTGTGTTAGCAAGTTATGCTCATTGTTAGCAAGTTGTGCTCAGTGCTATCAAGTTGTGCTCAGTGCTATCAAGTTGTGCTCAGTGCTAGCAAGTTATGCTCAGTGTTAGCAAGTTGGGCTCAGTACTAGCAAGTTTTGCTCAGTGCTAGAAAGTTGTGCTCAGTGTTAGCAATTTGTGCTCAGTGCTATCAAGTTGTGCACAGTGCTAGAAAGTTTTGCTCAGTGTTAGCAAGTTGTACTCAGTGCTAGAAAGTTGTGCTCAGTGCTGGAAAGTTTTGCTCAGTGTTAGCAAGTTTTGCTCAGTGCTAGCAAGTTGTGCTCAGTGCTAGCAAGTTGTACTCAGTGCTATCAAGTTGAGCTCAGTTCTAGCAAGTTATGCTCAGTGTTAGCAAGTTGTGTTCAGTGCTAGCAAGTTGTGCTTAGTGCTAGCAAGTTGTGCTCAGTGCTAGCAAGTTATGCTCAAGAAAGTACCAAGCTGTGCTTAGTGCTAGCAAGTTGTGCTCACTGCTAGCATGTTGTGCTCAGTGCTAGCAAGTTGTGCTCAGTGCTAGCAAGTTGTGTTCAGTGCTAGCAATTGGTGCTCAGTGCTAGCAAGTTGTCCTCAGTGTTGGCAAGTTGTGCTCAGTGTTAAGTTGTGTTCAGTGTTAACAAGTTGTGCTCAGTGTTAGCACAACTTGCTAACACTGAGTACATCTTGCTAGCACTGAACACAACTTGCTAACACTGAGCACAACTTGTTAACACTTAGCACAACTTGTTAACACTGAGTACATCTTGCTAAGTGTTAGCAAGTTGTGCTCAGTGCTAGCAAGTTGTGCTCAGTGTTAGCAAGTTGTGCTTAGTGCTATCTAGAATACTGTGTACAGTTCTGGAGACCATATCTTCAGAAAGATATAATAAACTAGAAGCTGTCCAAAGGAGGGCTACTAAAATCGTACATGGTCTAAAATATAAAACGTACAAAGAAAGACTCTATGATCTAAATATGTATAGTTTAGAGGATAGAAGAGAAAGAGGTGACATGAAAGAAACCTTCAAATACATGAAGTGACTTAATAAAATAGAAGCTGAAAGCATTTTTCACAAAAAAAATGAATGCCAAAACAAGGGGTCATAATCTAATGTTAGAGTGTAGCAGATTCAGGAGGAATTTGAGGAAGCATTTTTTTATATAAAGGGTTGTGGATTCATGGAATAAACTTCCATTTGATGTGGTAAACACAAAGGGGCATATGTATCAAGCTCCGTATGAGCTTGATGCCCCGTGTTTCTGGCGAGCCTGCAGGCTCGCCAGAAACAGCAGTTATGAAACAGTGGTCACAAAGACCACTGCTCCATAACCCTGTCCGTCTGCTCTGAGCAGGCGGACACACATCGCCGGAAATCAACCCGATCGAGTACAATCGGGTTGATTGACACCCCCCTACTGGCGGCCCATTGGCCGTGAATCTGTAGGGAGCGGCGTTGCACCAGCAGCTCTTGTGAGCTGCTGGTGCAATGCTGAATACGGCGAGCGTATTGCTCGCCGTATTCAGCGAGGTCTGGCGGACCTGATCCGCAGTGTTGGATCAGGTCCGCCAGACCATAAAAACTAGAGGCCAAAGACTGTAAAGGAATTCAAAAATACCTGGGACATGCATAAGGCTATCCTAAGGAAAAAGTAACTTGTAATATGGGTAGACTTGATGGGTCTTTTTGGTTCTTATCTACTGTCAAATTCTATGTTTCTATGTTTCTAAGTTGTGTTCAGTGCTATCAAGTTGTGCTCTGTGTTAGCAAGGTGTGCTCAGTGCTAGCAAGTTGTGCTCAGGGCTAGCAAGCTGTACTCAGTGTTAGCAAGTTGTGCTCAGTGTAGCTAGATGTGTTCAGTGTTAGCAAGTTTCACTCTGTGTAAGCAAGTTATGCTCAGTGTTGACAAATTGTGCACAGCGCTAGCAAGTTGTGATCAGTGCTAGCAAGATATACTCTTTGTTAGCAAGTTATGCTTAGTGTTAACAAGTTGTGCTCAATGCTAACAAGTTGTGCTCAGTGCTAAAAAGTTGTGCTCAGTGTTAGAAAGTTGTGCTCAGTACTAGCAAGTTGGGCTCAGTGCTAGCAAGTTGTGCTCAGTGTTAGCAAGATGTGCTTAGTGTTAGCAAGTTGTGCTCAATGCTAGCAAGTTGTGCTCAGTGTTAGCAAGACGTTCTCAGCGTTAGCAAGTTGTGCTCAGTGCTAGCAAGTTGTGCTCAGTTTTATCAAGTTGTGTTCAGTGCTAGCAAGTTGTGCTCAGTGCTAGCAAGTTGTTTTCAGTGTTGCTAGTTGTATTCAGTATTAGCAAGTTGTGCTCAGTTCTAGCACATTGTGCTCAGTGTTAGCAAGTTGTGCTCAGTGCTAGCAAGATACACTCTGTGTTAGCAAGTTATGCTCATTGTTAGCAAGTTGTGCTCAGTGCTATCAAGTTGTGCTCAGTGCTTTCAAGTTGTGCTCAGTGCTAGCAAGTTATGCTCAGTGTTAGCAAGTTGGGCTCAGTACTAGCAAGTTTTGCTCAGTGCTAGCAAGTTGTACTCAGTGTTAGTAGGTTGTGCTCAGTGCTAGAAAGTTGTGCTCAGTGTTAGCAATTTGTGCTCAGTGCTATCAAGTTGTGCACAGTTCTAGAAAGTTTTGCTCAGTGTTAGCAAGTTGTACTCAGTGCTAGAAAGTTGTGCTCAGTGCTAGAAAGTTTTGCTCAGTGTTAGCAGTTTTGGATCAGGTCGCCCGACCATAAAAACTAGAGGCCAAAGACTGTAAAGGAATTCAAAAATACCTGGGACATGCATAAGGCTATCCTAAGGAAAAAGTAACTTGTAATATGGGTAGACTTGATGGGCCTTTTTGGTTCTTATCTACTGTCAAATTCTATGTTTCTATGTTTCTAAGTTGTGTTCAGTGCTATCAAGTTGTGCTCTGTGTTAGCAAGGTGTGCTCAGTGCTAGCAAGTTGTGCTCAGGGCTAGCAAGCTGTACTCAGTGTTAGCAAGTTCTGCTCAGTGTAGCTAGATGTGTTCAGTGTTAGCAAGTTTCACTCTGTGTAAGCAAGTTATGCTCAGTGTTGACAAATTGTGCACAGCGCTAGCAAGTTGTGATCAGTGCTAGCAAGATATACTCTGTGTTAGCAAGTTATGCTTAGTGTTAACAAGTTGTGCTCAATGCTAACAAGTTGTGCTCAGTGCTAACAAGTTGTGCTCAGTGTTAAAAAGTTGTGCTCAGTACTAGCAAGTTGGGCTCAGTGCTAGCAAGGTGTGCTCAGTGTTAGCAAGATGTGCTTAGTGTTAGCAAGTTGTGCTCAATGCTAGCAAGTTGTGCTCAGTGTTAGCAAGACGTTCTCAGCGTTAGCAAGTTGTGCTCAGTGCTAGCAAGTTGTGCTCAGTTTTATCAAGTTGTGTTCAGTGCTAGCAAGTTGTGCTCAGTGCTAGCAAGTTGTTTTCAGTGTTGCTAGTTGTATTCAGTATTAGCAAGTTGTGCTCAGTTCTAGCACATTGTGCTCAGTGTTAGCAAGTTGTGCTCAGTGCTAGCAAGATACACTCTGTGTTAGCAAGTTATGCTCATTGTTAGCAAGTTGTGCTCAGTGCTATCAAGTTGTGCTCAGTGCTATCAAGTTGTGCTCAGTGCTAGCAAGTTATGCTCAGTGTTAGCAAGTTGGGCTCAGTACTAGCAAGTTTTGCTCAGTGCTAGAAAGTTGTGCTCAGTGTTAGCAATTTGTGCTCAGTGCTAGAAAGTTGTACTCAGTGCTAGAAAGTTGTGCTCAGTGCTAGAAAGTTTTGCTCAGTGTTAGCAAGTTTTGTTCAGTGCTAGCAAGTTGTGCTCAGTGCTAGCAAGTTGTGCTCAGTGCTAGCAAGTTGTACTCAATGCTATCAAGTTGAGCTCAGTTCTAGCAAGTTATGCTCAGTGTTAGCAAGTTGTGTTCAGTGCTAGCAAGTTGTGCTTAGTGCTAGCAAGTTGTGCTCAGTGCTAGCAATTTATGCTCAAGAAAGTACCAAGCTGTGCTTAGTGCTAGCAAGTTGTGCTCACTGCTAGCATGTTGTACTCAATGCTATCAAGTTGAGCTCAGTTCTAGCAAGTTATGCTCAGTGTTAGCAAGTTGTGTTCAGTGCTAGCAAGTTGTGCTTAGTGCTAGCAAGTTGTGCTCAGTGCTAGCAAGTTATGCTCAAGAAAGTACCAAGCTGTGCTTAGTGCTAGCAAGTTGTGCTCACTGCTAGCATGTTGTGCTCAGTGCTAGCAAGTTGTGCTCAGTGCTAGCAAGTTGTGTTCAGTGCTAGCAATTGGTGCTCAGTGCTAGCAAGTTGTCCTCAGTGTTGGCAAGTTGTGCTCAGTGTTAAGTTGTGTTCAGTGTTAACAAGTTGTGCTCAGTGTTAGCACAACTTGCTAACACTGAGTACATCTTGCTAGCACTGAACACAACTTGCTAACACTGAGCACAACTTGTTAACACTGAGCACAACTTGTTAACACTGAGTACATCTTGCTAAGTGTTAGCAAGTTGTGCTCAGTGCTAGCAAGTTGTGCTCAGTGTTAGCAAGTTGTTCTTAGTGCTATCTAGAATACTGTGTACAGTTCTGGAGACCATATCTTCAGAAAGATATAATAAACTAGAAGCTGTCCAAAGGAGGGCTACTAAAATCGTACATGGTCTAAAATATAAAACGTACAAAGAAAGACTCTATGATCTAAATATGTATAGTTTAGAGGATAGAAGAGAAAGAGGTGACATGAAAGAAACCTTCAAATACATGAAGTGACTTAATAAAATAGAAGCTGAAAGCATTTTTCACAAAAAAAATGAATGCCAAAACAAGGGGTCATAATCTAATGTTAGAGTGTAGCAGATTCAGGAGGAATTTGAGGAAGCATTTTTTTATATAAAGGGTTGTGGATTCATGGAATAAACTTCCATTTGATGTGGTAAACACAAAGGGGCATATGTATCAAGCTCCGTATGAGCTTGATGCCCCGTGTTTCTGGCGAGCCTGTAGGCTCGCCAGAAACAGCAGTTATGAAGCAGTGGTCACAAAGACCACTGCTCCATAACCCTGTCCGTCTGCTCTGAGCAGGCGGACACACATCGCCGGAAATCAACCCGATCGAGTACGATCGGGTTGATTGACACCCCCCTACTGGCGGCCCATTGGCCGTGAATCTGTAGGGAGCGGCGTTGCACCAGCAGCTCTTGTGAGCTGCTGGTGCAATGCTGAATACGGCGAGCGTATTGCTCGCCGTATTCAGCGAGGTCTGGCGGACCTGATCCGCAGTGTTGGATCAGGTCCGCCAGACCATAAAAACTAGAGGCCAAAGACTGTAAAGGAATTCAAAAATACCTGGGACATGCATAAGGCTATCCTAAGGAAAAAGTAACTTGTAATATGGGTAGACTTGATGGGTCTTTTTGGTTCTTATCTACTGTCAAATTCTATGTTTCTATGTTTCTAAGTTGTGTTCAGTGCTATAAAGTTGTGCTCTGTGTTAGCAAGGTGTGCTCAGTGCTAGCAAGTTGTGCTCAGGGCTAGCACTCTGTACTCAGTGTTAGCAAGTTGTGCTCAGTGTAGCTAGATGTGTTCAGTGTTAGCAAGTTTCACTCTGTGTAAGCAAGTTATGCTCAGTGTTGACACATTGTGCACAGCGCTAGCAAGTTGTGATCAGTGCGAGCAAGATATACTCTTTGTTAGCAAGTTATGCTTAGTGTTAACAAGTTGTGCTCAATGCTAACAAGTTGTGCTCAGTGCTAAAAAGTTGTGCTCAGTGTTAGAAAGTTGTGCTCAGTACTAGCAAGTTGGGCTCAGTGCTAGCAAGTTGTGCTCAGTGTTAGCAAGATGTGCTTAGTGTTAGCAAGTTGTGCTCAATGCTAGCAAGTTGTGCTCAGTGTTAGCAAGACGTTCTCAGCGTTAGCAAGTTGTGCTCAGTGCTAGCAAGTTGTGCTCAGTTTTATCAAGTTGTGTTCAGTGCTAGCAAGTTGTGCTCAGTGCTAGCAAGTTGTTTTCAGTGTTGCTAGTTGTATTCAGTATTAGCAAGTTGTGCTCAGTTCTAGCACATTGTGCTCAGTGTTAGCAAGTTGTGCTCAGTGCTAGCAAGATACACTCTGTGTTAGCAAGTTATGCTCATTGTTAGCAAGTTGTGCTCAGTGCTATCAAGTTGTGCTCAGTGCTATCAAGTTGTGCTCAGTGCTAGCAAGTTATGCTCAGCGTTAGCAAGTTGGGCTCAGTACTAGCAAGTTTTGCTCAGTGCTAGCAAGTTGTACTCAGTGTTAGTAGGTTGTGCTCAGTGCTAGAAAGTTGTGCTCAGTGTTAGCAATTTGTGCTCAGTGTTAGCAATTTGTGCTCAGTGCTATCAAGTTGTGCACAGTGCTAGAAAGTTTTGCTCAGTGTTAGCAAGTTGTGCTCAGTGCTAGAAAGTTTTGCTCAGTGTTAGCAAGTTTTGCTCAGTACTAGCAAGTTGTGCTCAGTGCTAGCAAGTAGTGCTCAGTGCTAGAAAGACGTACTCAGTGCTAGCAAGTTGTACTCAGTGCTAGCAAGTTGTGCTCAGTGCTAGCAAGTTGTGTTCAGTGCTATCAAGTTGTGCACAGTGTTAGCAAGTTGTACTCAGTTTTAACAAGTTGTTCTCAGCGCTAGAAAGTTGTGCTCAGTGTTAGCAATTTGTGCTCAGTGCTATCAAGTTGTGCACAGTGCTAGAAAGTTTTGCTCAGTGTTAGCAAGTTGTACTCAGTGCTAGAAAGTTGTGCTCAGTGCTAGAAAGTTTTGCTCAGTGTTAGCAGTGTTGGATCAGGTCCGCCAGACCATAAAAACTAGAGGCCAAAGACTGTAAAGGAATTCAAAAATACCTGGGACATGCATAAGGCTATCCTAAGGAAAAAGTAACTTGTAATATGGGTAGACTTGATGGGCCTTTTTGGTTCTTATCTACTGTCAAATTCTATGTTTCTATGTTTCTAAGTTGTGTTCAGTGCTATCAAGTTGTGCTCTGTGTTAGCAAGGTGTGCTCAGTGCTAGCAAGTTGTGCTCAGGGCTAGCAAGCTGTACTCAGTGTTAGCAAGTTCTGCTCAGTGTAGCTAGATGTGTTCAGTGTTAGCAAGTTTCACTCTGTGTAAGCAAGTTATGCTCAGTGTTGACAAATTGTGCACAGCGCTAGCAAGTTGTGATCAGTGCTAGCAAGATATACTCTGTGTTAGCAAGTTATGTTTAGTGTTAACAAGTTGTGCTCAATGCTAACAAGTTGTGCTCAGTGCTAACAAGTTGTGCTCAGTGTTAAAAAGTTGTGCTCAGTACTAGCAAGTTGGGCTCAGTGCTAGCAAGTTGTGCTCAGTGTTAGCAAGATGTGCTTAGTGTTAGCAAGTTGTGCTCAATGCTAGCAAGTTGTGCTCAGTGTTAGCAAGACGTTCTCAGCGTTAGCAAGTTGTGCTCAGTGCTAGCAAGTTGTGCTCAGTTTTATCAAGTTGTGTTCAGTGCTAGCAAGTTGTGCTCAGTGCTAGCAAGTTGTTTTCAGTGTTGCTAGTTGTATTCAGTATTAGCAAGTTGTGCTCAGTTCTAGCACATTGTGCTCAGTGTTAGCAAGTTGTGCTCAGTGCTAGCAAGATACACTCTGTGTTAGCAAGTTATGCTCATTGTTAGCAAGTTGTGCTCAGTGCTATCAAGTTGTGCTCAGTGCTATCAAGTTGTGCTCAGTGCTATCAAGTTGTGCTCAGTGCTAGCAAGTTATGCTCAGTGTTAGCAAGTTGGGCTCAGTACAAGCAAGTTTTGCTCAGTGCTAGCAAGTTGTACTCAGTGTTAGTAGGTTGTGCTCAGTGCTAGAAAGTTGTGCTCAGTGTTAGCAATTTGTGCTCAGTGCTATCAAGTTGTGCACAGTGCTAGAAAGTTGTGCTCAGTGTTAGCAAGTTGTACTCAGTGCAAGAAAGTTGTGCTCAGTGCTAGAAAGTTTTCCTCAGTGTTAGCAAGTTTTGCTCAGTGCTAGCAAGTTGTGCTCAGTGCTAGCAAGTTGTGCTCAGTGCTAGCAAGTTGTACTCAGTGCTAGAAAGTTTTGCTCAGTGTTAGCAAGTTGTACTCAGTGCTAGAAAGTTGTGCTCAGTGCTAGAAAGTTTTGCTCAGTGTTAGCAAGTTTTGCTCAGTGCTAGCAAGTTGTGCTCAGTGCTAGCAATTTGTGCTTGATGCTAGCAAGTTGTGCTCAGTGCTATCAAGACGTACTCAGTGTTAGCAAGTTGTGCTCAGTGCTAGCAAGTTGTGCTCAGTGCTAGCAAGTTGTGCTCAGTGCTAGAAAGTTTTGTTCAGTGTTAGCAAGTTTTGCTCAGTACTAGCAAGTTGTGCTCAGTGCTAGGAAGTAGTGCTCAGTGCTAGAAAGACATACTCAGTGCTAGCAAGTTGTACTCAGTGCTAGCAAGTTGTGCTCAGTGCTAGCAAGTTGTGTTCAGTGCTATCAAGTTGTACACAGTGTTAGCAAGTTGTACTCAGTTTTAACAAGTTGTTCTCAGCGTTAGCAAGTTGTACTCAGTGTTGGCAAGTTGTGCTCAGTGTTGGCAAGTTGTGCTCAGTGTTAGCAAGTTGTGCTCATTGTTAGCAAGTTGTGTTCAGTGCTAGCAAATTGTGCTCAGTGTTAGCAAGTTGTGCTCAGTTTTATCAAGTTGTGTTCAGTGCTATCAAGTTGTGCTCAGTGCTAGCAAGTTGTTTTCAGTGTTAGCAAGTTGTGCTCAGTGATGCTAGTTGCATTCAGTGTTAGCAAGTTGTGCTCAGTGCTAGCATGTTGTACTCAGTGTTAGCAAGTTGTGCTCAGTGCTAGCAAGATACACTCTGTGTTAGCAAGTTGTGCTCATTGTTAGCAAGTTGTGCTCAGTGCTAGCAAGTTCTGCTTAGTGCTATCAAGTTGTGCTCAGTGCTAGCAAGTTATGCTCAGTGTTAGCAAGTTGAGCTCAGTGCTAGGAAGTTGTACTCAGTGTTAGTAGGTTGTGCTCAGTGTTAGCAAGTTGTGCTCAGTGTTAGCAAGTTGTGCTCAGTGCTAGCAAGTTGTGCTCAGTGTTAGCAAGTTGT
This sequence comes from Bombina bombina, assembly GCF_027579735.1. Lineage (NCBI taxonomy): Eukaryota > Metazoa > Chordata > Amphibia > Anura > Bombinatoridae > Bombina > Bombina bombina. The sequence goes on along the minus strand of NC_069499.1, from coordinate 1,078,810,599 downwards.
ACTCAGTGTTAGCAAGTTTTGCTCAGTGTTAGCAAGTTGTACTCAGTGTTAGCAAGTTTTGCTCAGTGTTAGCAAGTTGTACTTAGTGTTAGAAAGTTGTGCTCAGAGTTAGAAAGTTGTGCTCAGTATATCTTATTGTACAAGAATTCCCTTGTGTAGCTTTGCACCCTGTTTTGTGCTGTTTCTTGTGTAAGATCAGAACTTGTCAATCATCCTGAACTAATCATTGTGGGATGTTTTAAGTAAGCCACCTCTGAGGTGATATGAGCAATTCTGCACCCCAAGTGCTCCAAGAGATATGTTCATTATTTTATTTACAGGTTACTGGAAATAGATGCAAAGCAACTGAACCAACAAATCTGCTTTTTACTACATTATAAGCTTTAATACAAAGTTAAGTGAGCTAAAACATACATGTCCCCAGGGTCAATCAGAAGATCAATTAAAGTTCAATGAATACACAATCAGTTACCCCACCTGTTGCCCAGATGGGACAACTTTAAAGCAATAACAGTTTTTACATCATGACAAATCAATCTGAACACCATTGCCCCATACAAATCACAATTTTAGTCAATACCATCTATATTGCAATGCAAATCCCATTTCTATCTATATTTCACCCTAACATCGTAATAAACAATATGGTTGATGTTTAATTTTGAACTAGAACAATCATGTGGTAAAAATCAGTTTTATATGTAAAGTATATATACTGGAAATGGAAAGTACTGCATCAATCTTGGCCTAGATTATACGTGGAGCGCAATTGATAGCATTTATCCTTAGCTCGTTCATGAGCTCAATGTACTAAACAGTGAAAGCTGCTCCGGGGCCCTTGTGGGGTAGGTTTGCATATGCGAGCCTGCTTCCCGCAACGTAAGAAGCAGAGGTCATTATACAGCTGCTTCTTACACTCTACTTCACCTTTGAGGTGGAGAAGGAAAATCACTGAGAGCTTGCTTGCTCGCGGTGATTGACAGTCCTTTCTCTCACACGATTGGTCACTCGAGAGAAGGAGCGGGCATTGCAGATCACTTGAGCGTGTAATGATACATACTGGAAGCGGATCCTGCTCCTCCACTGCCCGTATGTTTCGAAGGCAAACGAACAACATCTCAAGTTGAGAAGCTTGCCCACTCGACCTTTAATACATGTGGGGCCCCATGTGCTAAGAAAAGAGCACAATGCAGGGGACACTTTTTAGGTGCAACCTACTCTTTGTATAGATAGCACAGGATGCACTATTATTACTTTGATTACCAGTGTTGCAATAAGTGTTGCACTTGAGCACAATACAAAATAGCACTGGAACATTTAGTGCTTTTGGAGCTTAACAAAACACATGTATTATATATATATATATATATATATATATATATATATATATATATATATATATATATATATATATATATATATATATATATATATGTATATATAAGAAAAGTAGATATCTAAAATCAATAATTATTATTGAAATAAATATTTTAACAATTATTTATTTATTTCCAATAACCTGACATGAGTTATATTAAGGTGCATTATGTATTTATTAAATATAAAATTGTGAAAAATAATAAGTATTAAAAAAAATGAATGTAAATAATTATTTTGTTCTTAAAAATTAAAAATAAAATCTTATATACAGGTATATATAGATATATAGGAATATAAAATAAAATTTTCCTGTATGTGAAAAACATTGGAATGTGAAATATATACATTAAAGACATAGTCAAAACACATTATGAAATATAATCCTTTTTTAAAAATTCTCTTTGCAGTTTTAATGTAATTAAGTGGAAAGTGCTCCAAAGTGTGTTTATATATATATATATATATATATATATATATATATATATATATATATATATATATATATATATATATATATATATATATATATATATATACTAGTTGATAAGCCTGCCCAGAGGGCAGTCTATGTGTTGAAAATACAACCCCCAAGTTACAAAAAATAAAAAATAGAAATAAAGAAAAAAATAAATAAAGCTATCAAAAATAATAAAATTAAACCTAAACTAATACCCCTATAAAAATAAAAAATCCCCCCCAAAATAAAAACACCCCCTAATCTAATACTAAACTACCAATAGACCTTAAAAGGGCTTTTTGTAGGGCATTGCCCTAAGTTTAACAGCTATTTTACATTATAAATAAACAAAGTCCCACCTAACAGTAAAATCCCCCACCCACCAAACTCCCCAAAATAAAAAAAACTAACACTAATAAGCCTAATCTACCCATTGCCCTGAAAAGGGCATTTATATGGGAATTGCCCTTAAAAGGGCATTAAGCTCATTTTCACTGCCCTTAAAAGGGCATTCAGTTCATTTGAGATTTGCCCAATCAGCCAATAGAATGCGAGCTTAATCCTATTGGCTGATTGCATCAGCCAATAGGATTTTTTCTACCTTAATTCCGATTGGCTGATAGAATTCTATCAGCCAATCGGAATCTAAGGGACGCCATCTTGGATGACGTCACTTAAAAGGTACCTTCATTCAGCAAGAAGACATCAGCTGAAGAAGATGCTCCGCGTTGGATGTCTTGAAGATGGAGCCACTCCACGCCGGATGGATGAAGACTTCTGCCCATCTGGAGGACCACTTCTGCCCATCTGGAGGACCACTTCTGCCGGATTCGTTGAGGACTTCGGCCCGGTTAGGTGAAGACTTCTCCCAGTAAGGTGATCTTCAAGGGGTTAGTGTTAGACTTTTTTAAGGGGGTATTGGGTGGGTTTTAAAGTAGGGTTGGTTGTGTGGGTGGTGGGTTTTAATGTTGGGGGGGATTTGTAATTTTTTTACAGGTAAAAGAGCTGATTACTTTGGGGCAATGCCCCGCAAAAGGCCCTTTTAAGGGCTATTTGTAATTTAGTGTAGGGTAGGGCTTTTTTATTTTGGGGGGGTTATTTTGTTAGGGGGATTAGATTAGGTGTAATTAGTTTAAAAATCTTGTAATTTGTTTATTATTTTCTGTAATTTAGTGTTTGTTTTTTTGTACTTTAGATTTTTATTTAATTGTATTTAATTATATTTAATTTAGGGAATTAATTTAATTATAGTGTAGTGTTAGGTGTTAGTGTAACATAGGTTAGGTTTATTTTACAGGTATATTTGTATTTATTTTAGCTAGGTAGTTATTAAATAGCTTTAATAACTATTTAATAAATATTCTATCTAGATAAAATAAATACAAACTTGCCTGTAAAATAATAAATAAATTCTAAGCTAGCTACAATGTAACTATTAGTTATATTGTAGCTATCTTAGGGTTTATTTTATAGGTAAGTATTTAGTTTTAAATAGGAATAATTTATTTAATGATAGGAATATTTATTTAGATTTATTTAAATTATATTTAAGTTAGGGGGTGTTAGGGTTAGACTTAGGTTTAGGGGTTAATAAATGTAATATATTGGCGGCGGTGTAGGGGTGGCAGATTAGGGGTTAATAAATATAATGTAGGTGGTGGCGGTGTAGGGGGCGGCAGATTAGGTGTTAATAAATATAATGTAGGTGGCGGCGGTGTAGGGAGTGGCAGATTAGGGGTTAATAAATATAATGTAGGTGGCAGAGGTGTAGGGGGAGGCAGATTAGGGGTTAATAAGTATAATTTAGGTGGTGGCGGTGTAGGGGGTGGCAGATTAAGGGTTAATAAGTATAATGTAGATGGCAGTGGTGTAGGGGGCGGCAGATTAGGGATTAATAAGTATAATGTAGGTGGCAGTGGGCTCCGGGAGCGGCGGTTTAGGGGTTAAACATTTTATTTAGTTGCCGCGGGGTCCGTGAGCAGTGGTTTAGGGGTTAATACATTTATTAGAGTTGCGGTGGGCTCCGGGAGCGGCGGTATATAGGGTAAACAGTATAGTATAGTGTGGGTGTTTAGTGACAGTATACCAATAAAGCTGGGAAAAAGCCAAAGAGCAGCGAGATCAATGACTGTTAGTTAACAACAGTCCGCTGCTTATTGCCCCATACTTGGTGCGCGGCTTTTTGACAGCTTTTTTGGTAACTTTGGAGAACGTATTCAGGTCCGTGGCCGCGATGTTAGGCGATCTTAGGCGATCTTAGGCGAGCGTATTGGTGCCGTCGAATGCAAATAAGTTGACGGCTTGATAAGTAGATGCCAGTATCTCACAAAAGTGAGTACACCCCTCACATTTTTGTAAATATTTTATTATATCTTTTCATATGACAACACTGAAGAAATTACACTTTGCTGCAATGTAAAGTAGTAAGTGTACAGGCTGTAAAACAGTGTAAATTTGCTGTGCCCTCAAAATAACTCAACGCACAGCCATTAATGTCTAAACCGTTGGCAACAAAAGTGAGTACACCCTAAGTGGAAATGTCCAAATTGGGTCCAAAATGTCAATATTTTGTGTGGCTGCCATTATTTCCCAGCACTGCCATAACCCTCTATTAATAATTTTTGGCCAGATTACAAGTTTTTGTCGGTAAGGCTGTACGGTGCTAACGCTCCTTTTTATCTTACCGCTCACTTAAGACAACGCTGGTATAACGAGTTTTCTCCAAGCCAGCGTTAGCCTCAGAAAAGTGAGCGTTGAGCAAAATTTAGCTCCACATCTCACCTCAATACCAGCGCTGCTTACGGTAGCGGTAAGCTGGCAAAACGTGCTCATGCACGATTTCCCCATAGGAAGCAATGGGGCTTAGCTGGCTGAAAAAAACCTAACACCTGCAAAAAAGCAGCATGCAGCTCCTAACGCAGTTCCATTGTTTCCTATGGGAACATTAAATTTATGTCTAAACACCCCTAATCTTACACTTATTAACCCCTAATCTGCCGCCCCTGCTATTGCTGACACCTACATTATATTATTAACCCCTAATCTGCAGCTCCGGACAACGCCGCCACCTACATTATACTTATGAACCCCTAATCTACTGCCCCCAACATCGCCGACACCTACATTATATTTATTAACCTCTAATCTGTCCCCCCAATGTCACCGCAACTATATTAAATTTATTAACCCCTAATCTTCCACCGCCAATGTCGTCGCCACTATAATAAAGTTATTAACGTCTAACCCTAACCCTAACACCCCCTAACTTAAATATAATTTAAATTAAACAAAATAAATTTAACATAATTAAATTAATTAATCCTATTTAAAACTAAATACTTACCGATAAAATAAACCCTAAGCTAGCTACAATATAACTAATAGTTACATTGTAGCTAGTTTAAGATTTATATTTATTTTACATGCAACTTTGTATTTATTTTAACTAGGTACAATAGTTATTAAATAGTTATTAACTATTTAATAACTACCTAGCTAAAATAAGTAAAAAACTACCTGTAAAATAAACCCTAACCTAAGTTACAATTACACCTAACACTACACTATCATTAAACTAAATTACATACAATTAATTATAATTAAATTAAACTAAATTACAAAACCCCCCCTAAATTACAGAAAAAAAAGAATTACAAGAATTTTAAGATAATTACACCTAATCTAATCCCCCTAATAAAATAAAAAAAGCTCCCCAAAATAATAAAATTCCCTACCCTATACTAAATTACAAATATCCCTTAAAAGGGCCTTTTGCGGGGCAATGCCCCAAAGTAATCAGCTCTTTCACCTGTAAAAAAAAATACAATACCCCCCAACATTAAAACCCACCACCCACACACCCAACCCTACTCTAAAACCCACCCAAAAAAACCTAACACTACACCCTTTAAGATAACCCTACCTTGAGCCGTCTTCACCCAGTTGGGCACAAGTGGTCCTCCAGAGAGTCCGAAGTCTTTATCCTATCTGGCAAGAAGAGGACATCCAGACTGGCAGAAGGCTTCATCCAGACGGCATCTTCTATCTTCATCCTTCTGGAGCGGAGCGGGTCCATCTTCAAGACATCCGATGCGGAGCATCCTCTTCATCCCACGGCTGACGACTGAATGACTGGTCCTTTAAATGACATCATCCAAGATGGTGTCCCTTGAATTCTGATTAGCTGATAGAATCCTATCAGCCAATCGGAATTAAGGTAGGAAAAATCCTATTGGCTGATGCAATCAGCCAATAGGATTGAAGTTCAATCCAATTGGCTGATCCAATCAGCCAATAGGATTGAGCTTGCATTCTATTGGCTGTTCCAATCAGCCAATAGAATGCGAGGTCAATCCTATTAGCTGATTGCATCAGCCAATAGGATTTTTCCTACCTTAATTTCGATTGGCTGATAGGATTCTATCAGCCAATCGGAATTCAAGGGACGCCATCTTGGATGATGTCACTTAAAGGACCAGTCATTCAGTCGTCGGCCGCCGGATGAAGAGGATGCTCCGCATCTGATGTCTTGAAGATGGACCCGCTCCGCTCCGGAAGGATGAAGATAGAAGATGCCGCCTAAATGAAGACTTCTGCCGTTTGGACGACCTCTTCTGCCCGGATCGGATGAAGACTTCTGCCCCTCTGGAGGTCCACTTGTGCCCAGCTGGGTGAAGATGGCTCAAGGTAGGGTGATCTTCAGGGGGTTAGTGTTAGGTTTTTTTTAAGGGGGGATTAGGTGGCTTTTAGAGTAGGGTTGGGTGTGTGGGTGGTGGGTTTTAATGATGGGGGGTATTGTATTTTTTTTTTACAGGTGAAAGTGCTGATTACTTTGGGGTAATGCCCCGCAAAAGGCCCTTTTAAGGGCTATTTGTAATTTAGTATAGGGTAGGGAATTTTATTATTTTGGGGGGGGTTCATTTTATGAGGGGGATTAGATTAGGTGTAATTAGTTTAAAATTCTTGTAATTCTTTTTTTATTTTCTGTAATTTAGTGGGGGTTTTTCGCAATTTAGTTTATTTAATTTAATTGTAATTAATTGTAGGTAGTTTAGGTAATTAGTTTAATTATAGTGTAGTGTTAGGTGTAATTGTAATTTAGGTTAGGATTCATTTTACAGGTAAATTTGTACTTATTTTAACTAGGAAGTTATTAAATCCCTGCTGCATATCGGGAGTGAAACGCGCAACAGAACGCGTCGGTGAGCAGCGTGGTTTGCATGGGTCTCCCCCATCTTATGGATGCAACACAGCTTTCTGCAGTACGAGTGACTTGTGGTCTCTGCCGGTCAGAGAGGTGGTGGTTGGTTGTGTTAAGCGGTCGTGAGTATATTTGGAGAATCACATGAGTGATCAGTATAGGGGCTTGAAGTATTGTGTTGTGCTTGTCATATGCCTCACTTGATTATCAGATACTCGCCCCTCACAGGAACTGTTACCCTTATTTGAACATTTTACAGCACGTCCACCACACCTCCCCACCCATACAGATATATCACAGTTTGGTTGCTGTTTTGTTGCTGTACCTTACACCTGCAAGCTCACCTAAGCCTTTGGATATATGTTCTTCATTTATCATCATTTCATACCTCATTCATTTGATTCATCCTGTTATTCATCATTATTCATATTCATGAACAGTTCAGAGTAACTTTTATCATTTGTTGCCATCTTCATCGTCTTCATCATCTGTCATTTACCATGGAACTATAACTTGTTATTTTGAATTTCATTTGCCGGCTTAGGTTTAGCTTTGAGTGTTAAGTGGGGCCCATGTGTATTGCTTGTTTGTCTGTTTGTCCTTTGTGTGTATATGTGGGGTTGTTGATACGTGTTTTTTTGCTGCTATATCTCTTTTAATTGTATTGGAAGTTACTATAGCACTTTACCATGCATTGTTTGATCATTTAAACATGTAATAAATTGCACATTTTTTTGATCTATTTGAGTATCTAAATTCATTTTCAATAATGTACTTAGTCTTATATCATGGGGGGGTAGTTATCAAGCCGTCTACTTTTCTGGCTTCGCCGGCCCAATACGCCCGCCAAAGCTCGCCTCACATTGCTGCTGCGGACCTGAAAAAATATGCCTAAGTTATCAAATAAAGCTGTCAAAAAGCCGCGGGGCGATGAGCAGCGGACTGTGAGAGTTGTCACTCATCCGATCTTGCTGCTCTTCGGCTTTTTCCCAGCTTTATTGCTAGCCTGTCACTAAGCACCCACACTAAACTACACTGTTCTATCCCTATACCGGCGCCCCCGGAGCCTCCCGCAACTAAATAAAGTTACCAACCCCTAAACCGCCGCTCCTAGACCCTGCCGCAACTCTTATAAATGTATTAACCCCTAAACCGCCGCTCCCGGACACCGCTGCCACCTACAGTATACCTAGTAACCCCTATCCTGCCCCCCTACACCGTTGCCCTCTATTATAAAGTTATTAACCCCTATCCTGCTGATCCCGCACCTCTCCGCAACTAAATAAATAGTTTAACCCCTAAACCGCCGCTCCCTGAACCCGCCGCAACCTATATTAAACCTATTAACCCCTATCCTGCCCCCCCTACACCATCGTCACCTATAATAAATTTATTAACCCCTAATCTGCCGCCCCTACACCATCGCCCCCTATAATAAATTTATTAACCCCTATCCTGCCCCCCACTACGCCGCCGCCACTGTAATAAAATTATTAACCCCTAAACCTAAGTCTAACCCTAACCCTAACGCCCCCCTAACTTAAATATTAATTAAATAAATCTAAATAAATTAACTCTTATTAACTAAATGAATCCTATTTAAAACTAAATACTTACCTTTAAAATAAACCCTAATATAGCTACAATATAAATAATAATTATATTCTAGCTATCTTAGGATTTATTTTTATTTTACAGGTACCTTTCAATTTATTTTAACTAGGTACAATAGCTATTAAATAGTTATCAACTATTTAATATCTTACCTAGCTAAAAGAAACTGAAATTTACCTGTTAAATAAATCCTAACCTAAGTTACAATTACACCTAACACTACACTATACTTTAATAAATTATTCTTATTTAAAAATAAATACTTACCTGTAAAATAAACCCTAAGATAGCTACAATATAATTAATAATTATATTGTAGCTATCTTAGGATTTATATTTATTTTACAGGTAACTTTGTATTTATTTTAGCTAGTTAGAATAGTTATTAAATAGTTATTAACTATTTAATAACTACCTAGCTAAAAGAAATGCAAAATTACCTGTAAAATAAATCCTAACCTAAGTTACAATTAAACCTAATACTACACTATCATTAAATTAATTAAATAAACTACCTACAAATAACTACAATTAAATACAATTACATAAACTAACTAAAGTACAAAAAATAAAAAAGCTAAGTTACAAAAAATAAAAAAAGCTAAGTTACAAAAAATAAAAAAATAAGTTACAAACATGTTAAAAATATTACAACAATTTTAAGCTACTTACACCTAATCTAAGCCCCCTAATAAAATAACAAACCCCCCCCAAAATAAAAAAATGCCCTACCCTATTCTAAATTAAATAAAGTTCAAAGCTCTTTTACCTTACCATTTTTTTTTTTTACCATTTGTGGGGGCATGCCCCAAAGAAAACAGCTCTTTTGCCTGTAAAAGAAAAATACAACCCCCCCCCCCAACATTAAAACCCACCACCCACATACCCCTAATCTAACCCAAACCCCCCTTACAAAAACCTAACACTAATCCCCTGAAGATCATCCTACCTTGAGTCGTCTTCACTCAGCCGAGCAGTGATGGAACCGAAGTGGACATCCGGAGCGGAAGAAGTTAATCCTCCAAGCGGCGCTGAAGAAATCTTCCATCCGATGAAGTCATCATCCAGGCGGCGCTGAAGAAAAGTCTTCGATCCGGCCGATGTCATCTTCAAAGAGGCACTGAAGAGGTCTTCTATCCGGGCGATGTCATCTTCCAAGCCGGGTCTTGAATCTTCCTTCCGCCGACACTGAACCTCCTTCTTCACCAACGGACTACGACGAATGAATGCTCCTTTAAGGGACGTCATCCAAGATGGCGTCCCCTCAATTCCGATTGGCTGATAGGATTCTATCAGCCAATCGGAATTAAGGTAGGAAAAATCTGATTGGCTGATGGAATCAGCCAATCAGATTGAGCTCGCATTCTATTGGCTGTTCCGATCAGCCAATAGAATGCAAGCTCAATCTGATTGGCTGATCGGATCAGCCAATCGGATTGAACTTGATTCTGATTGGCTGACTCCATCAGCCAATCAGAATATTCCTACCTTAATTCCGATTGGCTGATAGAATCCTATCAGCCAATCGGAATTGAGGGGACGCCATCTTGGATGACGTCCCTTAAAGGAGCCTTCATTCGTCGTAGTCCATCGGTGAAGAAGGAGGTTCCGCGTCGGTGGGAGGAAGATTCAAGACCCAGCTTGGAAGATGACATCGCCCGGATAGAAGACCTCTTCAGCGCCTCTTTGAAGATGACATCGGCCGGATCGAAGACTTTTCTTCAGCGCCGCCTGGATGATGACTTCATCGGATGGAAGATTTCTTCAGCGCCGCTTGGAGGATTAACTTCTTCCGCTCCGGATGTCCACTTCGCTTCCATCGCTGCTCGGCTGAGTGAAGACGACTCAAGGTAGGATGATCTTCAGGGGATTAGTGTTAGGTTTTTGTAAGGGGGGTTTGGGTTAAAGTATGTGGGTGGTGGGTTTTAATGTTGGGGGGGGTTGTATTTTTCTTTTACAGGCAAAAGAGCTGTTTTCTTTGGGGCATACCCCCACAAATGGCCCTTTTAAGGGCTGGTAAGGTAAAAGAGCTTTGAACTTTATTTAATTTAGAATAGGGTAGGGCATTTTTTTATTTTGGGGGGGTTTGTTATTTTATTAGGGGGCTTAGATTAGGTGTAAGTAGCTTAAAATTGTTGTAATATTTTTAACATGTTTGTAACTTATTTTTTTATTTTTTGTAACTTAGCTTTTTTTATTTTTTGTACTTTAGTTAGTTTATGTAATTGTATTTAATTGTAGTTATTTGTAGGTAGTTTATTTAATTAATTTAATGATAGTGTAGTATTAGGTTTAATTGTAACTTAGGTTAGGATTTATTTTACAGGTAATTTTGTATTTCTTTTAGCTAGGTAGTTATTAAATAGTTAATAACTATTTAATAACTATTCTAACTAGCTAAAATAAATACAAAGTTACCTGTAAAATAAATATAAATCCTAAGATAGCTACAATGTAATTATTAATTATATTGTAGCTATCTTAGGGTTTATTTTACAGGTAAGTATTTATTTTTAAATAGGAATAATTTATTAAAGTATAGTGTAGTGTTAGGTGTAATTGTAACTTAGGTTAGGATTTATTTTACAGGTAAATTTCAGTTTTTTTAGCTAGGTAAGCTATTAAATAGTTAATAACTATTTAATAGCTATTGTACCTAGTTAAAATAAATTGAAAGGTACCTGTAAAATAAAAATAAATCCTAAGATAGCTAGAATATAATTATTATTTATATTGTAGCTATATTAGGGTTTATTTTAAAGGTAAGTATTTAGTTTTAAATAGGATTCATTTAGTTAATAAGAGTTAATTTATTTAGATTTATTTAATTCATATTTAAGTTAGGGGGGCGTTAGGGTTAGGGTTAGACTTAGGTTTAGGGGTTAATAATTTTATTACAGTGGCTGCGGCATAGTGAGGGGCAGGATAGGGGTTAATACATTTATTATAGGTGGCGACGGTGTAGGGGGGGCAGATTAGGGGTTATTAAATTTATTATAGGTGGCGACGGTATGGGGGGGGCAGGATAGGGGTTAATACATTTAATATAGGTTGCGGCGGGTTCAGGGAGCGGCGGTTTAGGGGTTAATACATTTATTATAGTTGCGGTGGGCTCCGGGAGCAGCGGTTTAGGGGTTAATATGTATAGAGTAGCTTGCGGTGGGCTCCGGGAGCGGCGGTTTAGGGGGTAATAACTTTATTTAGTTGCGGCGGTGTAGGGGGGGACAGATTAGTGGTGTTTAGACTTGGGGTACATGTTAGGGTGTTAGGTGTAGACAGCTCCCATAGGAATCAATGGGATGTCTGTCAGCAGCGAACTTGTACTTTCGCTATGGTCAGACTCCCATTGATTCCTATGGGATCCGCCGCCTCCAGGGGTGGGGGTTTGAAAACCAGGTACGCTGGGCCGTTAAAGTGCCGAGCGTACCTGCTAGTTTTTTTATAACTAGCAAAAGTAGTGAGAATGTGCCGCACTTGTGTGCGGAACATCTGGAGTGACGTAAGAATCGATCTGTGTCGGACTGAGTCCGGCGGATCGAAGCTTACGTCACAAAATTCTACTTTTGCCGGTCTCGAGCCTTTGATAACTAAGGCGTATTAGCCTCGCCACAAATACGCTGCGGAAAACCAGCGTATTTGAGGTTGACGGCTTGATAACTACCCCCCATGATCTTTGAACTGCATCTTATAGCGGTGCAATTCTATCTTTCTTTTATATGTTTAGTGTGTAATTCCATTCACCAGGTAGCTAGCACTTTGTACTGGTTAATCATTTAATTATTTGTAGTATTATCTCTTCATTTGTCTTTTGAGTTAGTTATTAAATAGTTAATAACTATTTAATAACTATTGTACCTTGTTAAAATAAATACAAAGTTGCCTGTAAAATAAATATAAATCCTAAGCTAGCTACAATGTAACTATTAGTTATATTATAGCTATCTTAGGGTTTATTTTATAGGTATTTAGTTTTAAATAGGATTAATTTATTTAATAGTAGTACATTTATTTTGTTTTATTTAAATTAT